>NW_026880011.1:0-284428 GCF_032173495.1 Musca vetustissima
ACCTCCAAAGCTATAAATTTTGTTGTCTGACAAATTTGCTGGGTAATTTTAGAAGCCTAATTATTATCACTGTTGACCGTATCGGCTATGTTGTTATATATTTCATGATGATGATGATCCGATAACACCACCACCTACCATTATTAGGCCACTAGACGACTTGTTTTCAATGGCAAGATAACCGAAAAGAAAACAACAACAACCAAAAAACGTAAAGGCACATGTGCAGATCCAAAGATAAGCGACAGATTGGCATGTAAGGCATACCTTTTTTTCTGGGAAGGGGACAAACGAACCTCTCTACATTAGCCAGACATACAACCTCATGTGTAAATTCCCCGAAAAATTTTAGGTAAATATGTGTGTTAGTAGTAAAGAATATAATTTGATATTACGGATATAGTACGTTTGTATGGGTGGGTATCTATTTGTAAATGAGCAAATCTGAAAAATATTTGCTTATCTGCTGAATAATGTAATATCGAGAGAGCGGGTGTGGGGGAGACTGATAACGAATCATTAATGTATTCAACCGCAAAGCTACATTTTGTGGTTTGATAGTTTATTAATGTGCAGTCAGGGTGGCAGACAGGTTTAGTTTGGGGTTTTTTGTATTTATTTCAATTTTATTTATGATCCAATTTTATAGAAGGCGATATAAGGCCTGAAAATTTTCAATTATAGAGAGCCTAAAGAAATACTTGCAGATCTAATAAAGGTTTTTGCCTATATATAATCCTCAGTAAGGTCCTCTAACTCTAGGACTCGTTATAGGAGGAAGTTATCAATTTATATAGAGGGTTCAGATTAGAGGCCTCTAAAAATTTTATAGTGTACATTTACTTGGTTTTCTACTTATAGACGTATTTTCAAGGCCTTATATTTGCTATAGAACTCTAGAAGAACATTTGAAGGTATTCTATCCATTGGAGATGTACCCATCATTTGAATATCAGGTCCACTGTAATAAAATAAAATAAATATAAAATAAAAAAATAAAATAACAGATTCCATTCTGTTAAGTCGATATGAGAGGACATACGAGTGGAAACCCCACTTCCACCTACTGAAAATCAAATGGCGGATTTTTTGATAAGATAATATTCTACTTAAGAAAAGTCACTTATATGTACGTCTATTTTCGATCTATGCTATAAAAAAGAACATAGAAGTCAACCTGAACGGGTTTAATCTACAAAAGATATCTGAAAAATTGTCTCAGATAGTTCTCGCACCTGTAGAAGATTTTAAGGAAATATTTTAAATGTTCAGTATTCTATATACTGTAGGGACTTAAGAACGCCTGCAGATGAAGAAGTCTTCCGGAAGTCCTTCTAGCTAAAGATGGCATCAATCATGATTACAGGTCAGTTAATGAATATCTAGAAAGCTTATCATTTATCGAATACTCCCGAAAGGTCTTCAAGCTATAGATTACCTCAAAAAGGATCTGTATCTATAGAAGACCTCTGTAAGTTCTTTAAGCAATAAACGGCCTCAATTGCTATAGACCTGCTAGAAGATCGCTCAGATATAAAGGGTCACTAAAAAGCCCCCTTATGGTCATTCTGCTTTAGACAGTCTCCAGAAGATTTATGTATCTATCTATAATACACATAAAGCTATTCTAAAAGTACGGTATTGAACATAGAATAGGGCCTTAAATGTACCTTAATACATATAAAGGGGCCGAAAATGTACCTAGAGATACATTTTTTATTAAGGCTATGGACGGCCTCAATAACGATTTTAGTCTAACGACTACCTGTGTAAAAACATTTATTAAAACAGCATCAACAAGGCCTATAGATAAAATCTGACTTTATTCAAGGTCTTCAATTTATAGTCTGCCTCAAGAAAGTTCGGTCTCTATAAAATAATCTCTGGAATTTCTTCGAGCTATAGATGGCTTTTATAACATTTTAATCCCCACCTATAGAAGACTTTTTGAAGATCCCTCAGAAAAAGAGGTTTCCTAAAAAATCTCCTACGAAGCCTCTGAAAGGATTTCCACTTATTAAATATTTTCCGAAGGTATTTCAATCATTGAATGCAGTGGGTGCTCTATGTATAGAGGAAATATTCAAGGGTTAATATTTATTGAATATTTCCGAAAGTTGTTCAAGCTATCGACCGCCTTAATAAAGCCTTGAAGTTCTTTCTGCTATAGAATTTTTCTTCATAGCTTTATTAAACCCTTTGAAGATTCTCCAGATATAAAGAGTCTTTAAAAAGTCGTCTACAAAGCCAATGGAAGGACTTTCAGCTTTGGAAGACCTCCAGAAAATATGTCATTCACTAAGGTCGCCATAATTGTTTCCTATTTGTTAAAGGTTTTCAGACTATATAATGTCCCAAATAAAGTGCCAAAGACCCTCTGTCTTTGGCACTTTATTTATAGAGGCTCTAGAAGACCTCGTTAGCTACGAAGATCAGATAGATCTTATATTTGCAGAAATCTAAAAAATCTAACGAAGGTTTTTGACCTACCAGAAAGAGCTTTTATCTCTCAGAGATCCTTGTAAAACCTGCTATCAAGGCCATTTCCTCTCAGAAGGCTTATTAAAGAACTTGAAGATCCCCAGGAAGTATAATTTTTTCTTAGAGAAGTCTTCCATCTATGAAATTTTTCGGAAAGGTGCCTTTTATTTAAAAGATCTGCTATGAATATGCCCTTAGAAAGAAGACCATTTATCTATATACAAAAGTCCCCTGGAAGGCATTAAACCTTTAGAAGACCCCTAGATCTTCTATTTATAGTGGATCCTTTGGAAGTCTTCCGGCATTAAAGGACTTTACTATTAGAAGGACCTTAAGGAGACTTCTCTTCTTGTATTTTTTATACGTAGAAAAAAATGAAGTTCTCTTATCTATAGAAGTCATTCAAGTTTATGCAAGACCTCTAGAGGGTATCTGCAAATCTTTGGAATGTTCGTTATCAATAGAAGACCTCCGAAAGGCCTTCAATATATAGCATATTCCAAATATCTACAAATGGAATCTTGAAGACTTGTTTTACTTTGAAATTCCTTCAGAAAGTCTTTGGCAGAAAATCTCTGAAATGTGCTGAAGATCCCTTACACAAATCAATTGAAGATCTTCCACCTAAAGAAAAATCTTAGAAGTCACCTAGATCTTCTATAGTAGGGGAACGTTAGAACATATTTTTCAATACCTATTTAGTATTTCTAAAAGATCCTTAGAAGACTTACACATTTTGTTTAACATATGGAGAACCTACAGTAGATTTCCTATGAATATAGGACCTCAAAGAACTCTTCTAGGGAAATGTAATTTTTATTTTTAGAACACCTCCTAGAAGACCTTTAGAGGTACTTATTTCTTCGAAGGCCTCTAGAGGTACTTTGTTGTTCGAAGACCTCTAGAGGTACTTCTATTTATACCCTCAGCCTTATGGCTAATGAGGGTATGTATATACGCTTTGATACAGTAAAAATTTGCCTTATCGAAATATTCTTTTTAGACTCCATATTTTTTTAGAACAAATCCGTTTCAAAAAATTCCGTGTCGATTTACACATGACCGCCCGCCCGTTTGTTTGGCTGGTGCGCACGATAACTCTCGAAGGGAATAATCGATTTTATTCAAACTTTGTACAATATTTCTTCCAAACTTAGTTTAAGTTTGAACATGGGGAATGTCGGTCAACTCCTTCTGATACCTCCTCCACAAATATAATAACATGCACAGGGACTATCCGATTTGAACGAAACTTTGCACAACCTAGAGATACAGTAGAAAGATGAAAGTGTTTGGTCCACTCCTTCTGGTACCTCCCCCACAAATGGCCAACATTTTCGATATTTATAAATCCAATATCATGCGAATGTTCGATGAGACACATTGGTCCACTTCTTCTGCTACCTCCCCCACAAAATGGTCAAAATTGTGCATTGAAAGCCCAACCGCATGCTTTTTACCTAATTTCCTATCATTTGGCCTTTCAGTTTCTCTAGGAATTTAGATTTGGATGGACAGAAATCTTCCTGACAAATAATTTCCAATACAGTTGCATTTTTCGATATTATCCAGTTTTTGTTTTTTAAAGGCCAGAAACCTATTCTTTAATCCGAAATGTATTAAATACCTATTTGCAAAATTTTTTAAATATTCTTAAATTTTTTGGAATTAAATTCCCCCAAAATTAAAATAATAGACCAGTAAGGAAAGTAGTAAAGTCGGACGGGGCCGACTATATGATACCCTTCACCACTGTGGGTATATTAAACAGATGAATCCTAACAGACGTCGCATTATTGAAGAACCATTAACATGAAATTAAACATGTCATTCTGCAACCTATACTAAATTTTGGTCAGGTATAGAGTTGCTTCTTACGATGGGACAAAATAATGTAAATAAATTTAAAGCGAAATATCGAAATATAGGTTACACTTATTTCAGTATGGTTTTTGCATTCGGCCACATTTTGAGTTCTTTATTTACTTATAAATCCAAATTTACTTATAAATCCAAAATCGAACGAAAATATATATGGGAGCTATATCTAAATCTGAACCGATTTTCACGAAATTTAACACACATCGTTCTAGACTTAGTTCAGTATGCTATGCGAAATTTCGTGCAAATCGAAGGATATATAGGGACATTGTTGCACCATTTACATAAAATCGGACGAAAATATATATGGGAGCTATATCTAAATCTGAACCTATTTTCACAAAATTTAACACACATCGTTCCAGACATAATTCAGTACGCTATCCCAAATTTCGTGCAAATCGAAGGATATATAGGGACATTGATGCACTATTTACCTAAAATCGGACGAAAATATATATGGGAGCTATATCTAAATCTGAACCGATTTTCACGAAATTTTACACACATCGTTCTAGACTTAATTCCGTACGCTATGCCAAATTTCGTGCCAAATTGGTGCAATATTTACCTAAAATCGGACGAAAATATGTATGGGAGCTATATCTAAACCTGAACCGATTTTCAGGAAATTTAACACACATCGTTCTATACATAATTCAGTACGTTATGCCAAATTTCGTGCAAATCGAAAGATATATAGCGACTTTGGTGCACCATTTACATGAAATTGGACGAAACTATATATGGGAGCTATATCTAAATCTGGACCGATTTTCTCGAAACTTGGCAGACATCACTCTAGGCTTAATTCAGTACGTTATGCCAAATTTCGTGCAAATCGAAAGATATATTGGGACTTTGGGGCACCATTTACATGAAATCGTACGAAACTATATATGGGAGCTACATAGAAATCTGGACCGATTTTCTCGAAACTTGGCAGACATCTCTCTAGGCTTAATTCAGTACGTTATGCAAAATTTCGTGCAAATCGAAAGATATATAGGGACTTTGGTGCACCATTTACATGAAATCGGACGAAACTATATATGGAAGCTATATCTAAATCTGGACCGATTTTCACGAAACTTGGCAGACATAATTCTAGACCTAAATGATTAGGCTGTACCAAATTTCGTGCAAATCGAAAGATATATAGGGACTGTTTACATTAAATCGGTTAAATATATATATGGGAGCTATATCTAAATCTGAACCGATTTTTCCCAATTTCAATAGGGTTCGTCCTTGGGCCGAATAAGTGACCTATGCCAAATTTCATCCAATTCGGATCATAAATGCGACCTGTACTTTGTTTACAATTTAACATGCACAGACAGACAGACAGACAGACGGACGGACATGCATAAATCGACTTAGAAAGTGATTCTATGCATATTCGCAAAAGGAACCATGTGTCTATCTCGTTTCCTTTTGCCTGTTACAAACATATGCACAAAGACATAATACCCTGTACCACAGTGTGGTGAAGGGTATAATAAACTCTAACGCAAAAAAATCATCATACCTGCAGCGAACTTCCCGATTTCGAAAAGGAACTGCGTAGGAATCCAAATGTAAAGATGCTGCCATAACCTGCAAGTGAATCACGATGCCCTTGACCTTGAGGGCTGGCAGAATGGTTATTGGCAGCTGATGAAGATGTTGTTGGTGCACCAGCACCACCAGCAGCAGCTGCTGCTGCAGCAGCGGCAGATGATGTCGATGGATTCAAGGGTGAAAGTTCAGAATAGGCCCGGCCTACTTGACTTAATTTGGGGACGTTACGTTTCATATTTGTATATATTTTATTTACAAAAATAATAACAAAACACTTAACAAAAATTTTTTTTGGTTTTCAAAAACAAAACTTCGTGACACTTCTATTTCTATTTACACAAATAGTTATTTTATTTAAGAATTTGCACTACAATTTTACATTGTACAATATTTTTATTTTTAGTTAAGGAACACTTTTTAATTTGTAACGCCAATAAACGGAACCAAGCAAATGACAACAACAACATCGAAAAATATATAAACGGCAATTTTTTTGTTTAGCCACCACGTTGTTGTATTTGAATGGGATGGTTGGTATAATTTTTTTTAACGTGGTGGCGACTTTGAGAACTTAACACTGACTAGCTGGCTCGGCTAGACGTAGTTAGACAGACTCATGACAACAAAAACGACAATAAAATAAATTCCTATTTTATTTCACTTCATCGGGTGTAGAACAGAGAGCTTATTTCAGTTCAGTTCGTTTTCAGTTCATTTGAGTGGTGTTAATTCGCCTCAAATACTATGGTCGCTGGAGAAAGGGGATGAGTGAGGGTGTAGGGAACAAAAAATCACCAGAAATGTATCACCAACAAAAAAAATTCACTGCCAGACATCGAAGCAACATAAAATGGGTACTATCTACAGCAACAACAACAACAAAGCGCAAACAAATCAAATTCATTGTTGATGGCGATGATACACCCAAAGAAAAACGGAATAACAGCAACAACAACAACTCGTCCACTTTGACACCGTATTATTTTTTTTGAGCTGATTTCGAGTTGATGTTTAGGGGGTTTAGGGGGATTGAGAATTATGAGATTATTGTTGTTATTGTAATTTGGTTTATTTCGTATGTGCAATATGTTGTTGTTGCTTAACATTTGCTCCTTTATATGATTTTTGTTTGGGAGATGGTGTGGGGGAAACAGTAGTGTATATTAGGGTATAACGAAAAAAAAAAGAATTAAAATTTGATTTTATGGGAATGATATAGAGAAAATATAAGAAAAAAATGCTGGGCCGAACTTATTATCCATACCACAAAAATGTCTGAAAATTTTCTGCCAGGACGAATTTGTTCTCATTCGAGAGTTCTTAAATCAAAATAACATGGAAAATGGACCATAAAATATATATAAAATGTGTCGAACCCAATATATAAGGTCCCTGTGAAAATACAAACTAATTTGAGGCCAAGAGGTAGACAAATATGTGAAAACCAGTGAGCGGAGCAGTATAGTCGGACGGGGCCGACCATACGATACCCTACACAACTACCACGGAACTCAAATTTTCTGCGGATGTTTATTTCGAGACTGGGCAATATTTCGTGATATTTGCACCCTCTTGCGCGATAGAGGTAAACAGCACCTCTTCCTCACACACATAGGTAAAACAGTGGGAAAAAATACCGATCTAGCGCGCAGAAAATCAAAAAATGAAGTTGAAGGAAACTTTATAACATTAATGCAGTTTTAAAGTAGAGTGTTGAGAGTACTTAAGTCCGTATAAAATAATCCGAATTAATAAGCTAGAACGGAATAACGGTACATTTAAAATAGAAAATTTTTCCAATGTTAAAAATGGCATTTTTTAGCTATAAAATTGCGATGGTCGTGTTCATTCTGTGAATATATTATTATAAAATTTTGTCCATTTTTGATATATAGTATTGGTATTTAATTAAATTGTATAGTTATATAACCCATAAGTTATTTTAATTTAGGTGTTCCGGGCTAAATATATGTAAGGTCCGTTTTTTTAAATTCCTTCAATTAAAATAGGGGTTTAGTATGGAGTGCAGTCGAGTTCAGCTTTGATTTTTGTTTTATTTTTCTTGTGTGTCTGTCTAGAACATCATACTAAATTTTTTCCTGCGACTTCCTGCGATTCTCGGATTTATGGCAATTTTTTTGAAAAAATGCCAATTTGGTGTAGGAAGCTTTTTTAAGGTTTCCTTTAAATAAAATTAAAAATTTGTGAATTTTTTTGATATAATTCATCAAATATGACTTGGAATAGATCACAGCATAGCAGATAAGAAAAAAACAAGTTCAAAATGTCCATCCTAAGGTTCCAGAGTACTGGGTGTGAGTAGGAAAATGAGGGTATTTAAGTAAGCTGCTCCAAACGTTGATTTTAAACTCATGCCCTGAATATACATTTATTCCAAATGTCTTTCTAAATAAAAATTGAAATTACAACGAAATCGGTTGTAAGAGTCTTCTAAAATACCGCAGGTAAAGGGTCCACTTTATGAACCCTGGAAAAATATCATTGGTGTAACATTCATATATACACTGTTTTACCTATATTTATGATTTTCGTGGAGGTGGAGTTTATGGACTTTTATTATACCTGTTATGGAGTTTCCAATGACTGACATGACTTCGGATGACTTTATTTCTTTGTCATACGAATTTCGTTAGGGTCGGATACAGGTATCAGTTAATTATGAATGCAAAAATACATATTATTTATAGACTTTTCTACCTATGAATGAAAAATCCGCATTTAACAAATGTTCATTCATAGATTTTTCTCATTCAATAAGTGTCAAAGAACGGGATTATACAAGTTATAAACAAGTGAATGGCGATTTATTTTAGTTCTTAAACAAGTGAAGTGGAAAAATGTCAATTTTGTACAGAGAGCTCTTTGGCTAAAATCTAAAAATGGCTCTGATGTAAAGGAATATGCATTAAATAGACTTGGAGTTAATGCTACCGATTATGCAAACGCTAAAGGGATTTGATATAATTCATCATTGATATAATTCATCAAATATGACTTGGAATAGATCACAGCATAGCAGATAAGAAAAAAACAAGTTCAAAATGTCCATCCTAAGGTTCCAGAGTACTGGGTGTGAGTAGGAAAATGAGGGTATTTAAGTAAGCTGCTCCAAACGTTGATTTTAAACTCATGCCCTGAATATACATTTATTCCAAATGTCTTTCTAAATAAAAATTGAAATTACAACGAAATCGGTTGTAAGAGTCTTCTAAAATACCGCAGGTAAAGGGTCCACTTTATGAACCCTGGAAAAATATCATTGGTGTAACATTCATATATACACTGTTTTACCTATATTTATGATTTTCGTGGAGGTGGAGTTTATGGACTTTTATTATACCTGTTATGGAGTTTCCAATGACTGACATGACTTCGGATGACTTTATTTCTTTGTCATACGAATTTCGTTAGGGTCGGATACAGGTATCAGTTAATTATGAATGCAAAAATACATATTATTTATAGACTTTTCTACCTATGAATGAAAAATCCGCATTTAACAAATGTTCATTCATAGATTTTTCTCATTCAATAAGTGTCAAAGAACGGGATTATACAAGTTATAAACAAGTGAATGGCGATTTATTTTAGTTCTTAAACAAGTGAAGTGGAAAAATGTCAATTTTGTACAGAGAGCTCTTTGGCTAAAATCTAAAAATGGCTCTGATGTAAAGGAATATGCATTAAATAGACTTGGAGTTAATGCTACCGATTATGCAAACGCTAAAGGGATTTGTCGAACAGTTACCACGCTATGTACGCGATTTAAAACGAAATGTATGGCCGCCAGAAGGAACAAAAAACAAATGGAGCGTCAGCATGGAAATTGGCTGATATAATTAAATGTGCAGCTTTGCCCATAGGTATGTTGTCTGAAGAAGCCATGGAATCCAGAAATAAGGACTTTCGGAACCACAGGGAACTGTACACCAGACAAATTAGTCGTGAGGAAACAATGAGGGATCTTTTTAATAGGTTGCTATTTTCTTCTGATCCAAAAATATCAAGTTTGTCTCGTAGTACATCTCCTAACCATCGATATAGTAAGCCACTATCTTAAGAAGTCCTTAAACTACTGGAGGATACAATGCTACCAACTAATTCAGATCAAAACTCGGATTCTGAATGTGATTAGTATTTAATAAGTAACGCCTAAATTTTGTAAAATATATATAGTTTAATGTTTTAGATATGTAATATTAATAATAATAAAGATATATATAATAACAATAGTGTTTGCCCTTAACCCACTTTTTACCATCCAAATGTTTCGGAATTTTTAAAAGAAGCTCCCATTTTAGGAGTACTATTAGTTATAACGAAAAATGTTGCTTATTATAAAATGTTTCAAATGCTTCAAAATAGTAATTTTCACCTAAAAATTTAAGTTTTTCAAAAAAAAAAAAAAAAATCGGCGCTTAATGGGTTAATAAAAAAAAAATTGCCAAATTTTTTCATAAAATAATTAAAATTGTCCATCTAAATCTATTCTTATCCAAAATATCAATAAACATACAGTAAAACATCTACTTTGATTTTCTGCGCGCTAGATCTGCATTTTTTCCCACTGTGAGATGGTCGCTCAAAAAATATTCTTTAAAAATCCACGCCTATGGGTCAGATGGTCGCTCAAAAAATATTCTTTAAAAATCCACGCCTATGGGTCAGATGGTCGCTCAAAAAATATTCTTTAAAAATCCACGCCTATGGGTCAGATGGTCGCTCAAAAAATATTCTTTAAAAATCCACGCCTATGGGTCAGATGGTCGCTCAAAAAATATTCTTTAAAAATCCACGCCTATGGGTCAGATGGTCGCTCAAAAAATATTCTTTAAAAATCCACGCCTATGGGTCAGATGGTCGCTCAAAAAATATTCTTTAAAAATCCACGCCTATGGGTCAGATGGTCGCTCAAAAAATATTCTTTAAAAATCCACGCCTATGGGTCAGATGGTCGCTCAAAAAATATTCTTTAAAAATCCACGCCTATGGGTCAGATGGTCGCTCAAAAAATATTCTTTAAAAATCCACGCCTATGGGTCAGATGGTCGCTCAAAAAATATTCTTTAAAAATCCACGCCTATGGGTCAGATGGTCGCTCAAAAAATATTCTTTAAAAATCCACGCCTATGGGTCAGATGGTCGCTCAAAAAATATTCTTTAAAAATCCACGCCTATGGGTCAGATGGTCGCTCAAAAAATATTCTTTAAAAATCCACGCCTATGGGTCAGATGGTCGCTCAAAAAATATTCTTTAAAAATCCACGCCTATGGGTCAGATGGTCGCTCAAAAAATATTCTTTAAAAATCCACGCCTATGGGTCAGATGGTCGCTCAAAAAATATTCTTTAAAAATCCACGCCTATGGGTCAGATGGTCGCTCAAAAAATATTCTTTAAAAATCCACGCCTATGGGTCAGATGGTCGCTCAAAAAATATTCTTTAAAAATCCACGCCTATGGGTCAGATGGTCGCTCAAAAAATATTCTTTAAAAATCCACGCCTATGGGTCAGATGGTCGCTCAAAAAATATTCTTTAAAAATCCACGCCTATGGGTCAGATGGTCGCTCAAAATATTCTTTAAAAATCCACGCCTATGGGTCAGATGGTCGCTCAAAAAATATTCTTTAAAAATCCACGCCTATGGGTCAGATGGTCGCTCAAAAAATATTCTTTAAAAATCCACGCCTATGGGTCAGATGGTCGCTCAAAAAATATTCTTTAAAAATCCACGTCTATTGACCTAATAGTCGCTCAAAAAATATTCTTTAAAAATCCACGCCTATTGACCTAATAGTCGCTCTTTAAAAATCCACGCCTATTGACCTAATAGTCGCTCAAAAAATATTCTTAAAAAATCCACGCCTATTGTTCAAATGGTCGCTCAAAAAATATTCTTTAAAAATCCATGCCTTTTGACCTAATAGTCAAATAATATATATTTGTTTAAATTCACGTCTATAGTCTTGAAAGTCCCTCCGAAAATATTGTTTAAAAATCCACCCTTATGATCCTGAAAGTCATTACATTTTATCTAGTAACAATTATTTTATTAAACCAATTTTCCTATTTATTTATTTCTTCTTTTATTTCATATAACAATTAATTATTAAATTAAATCCGAAACCCCATCAAATCCATTTAACTTCATAGACGACTACCCTGCTAATTTCCCTTCAGAATTCCCCAATGTGCGACGGCCGTCGCCAGCACCCCTGGTTAATCTGACTTTAATAGAAAGTAAATAAATAATACCGCAATCCTTTAACATTACATGGTGACATTGTGCTTAGTCCTCCTACACTAAATAATATCCTTACTGCATGTATGTGTGTGTATGTGTAGTGGTTACTGGTGGTGATTACTGTTGTTGTTGTTAACAAATGTCATGTCCTTTACATTGTGAATATTGTTGTTTTTAATATATATCACAACAAAATATATATACGTAGCAGGATAAAAGAAAATTATACGGCTTTGAAAAAAGGACACCCACCACTCGCATTACAACTTAGCTCTAATGAGCTTCATTAAAAATACATAAATTTCCATTTGATGGATAATGAATGACCCGTTATGGCTGCACTTTTGTTAAGTGGTGCACCACCACATAGAAATGGTAAGGTTGGTATTTTCACTTCCTTTTAAAGGCTAAACTATTATTACTTTCGATTAAAAGGAATTAACATTGAATGTCAAATGCTATTGATATAGGTTATTGAAGTATTTTTAATTCAAATTAAGAATCAAAAGGGACTTTATGTGTGGAATGGTATTATTGTAAATTTAATATTTTAATTTCGAATCGAATATGATTTTTCAAATAATTGATTATTTGCAGTATAGGAAGCTGATTTAACATGATCAGGGTCAACATTGAACTGAAAATAGCAACAGCTTCATAGAAAATTGGGTTCAATGAAAAAAACTTGACTGTATGAACACTGTCAAGTAAAGTCGGACCGGGCCGACTATATGATACCCTTCACCACTTTAGGTATATTCGTCATCCTATTCTAATATACGTCGCCTTTTCGAATGAATATTAACATAAAATTTAACGAATTTATATATGTAATCTTTATTTATATGTGAACCGACTAACATCAAACCCTGCACATGCCATTCTGCAACCTATGCTAAATTTAAAGCAAACTAGAAACACGATGTGGTATGCTCTGCTCTGTTCAAAATGTAATCTCAACAATTAACATGAAGTCGATCGAAAATATATGTGGAAGCTATGACTGCTGCATCTGCACCAATTTAAATAAAACGCAATAAAGCCTTTCTAGTCTTAATTTGATACGTTGTACAAAATTTCGTGTCAATCGGACAAACATTAAGAGTCTGGTGCATCATTTACCAGAAAAAGGACGAAATATGGTAGCTATATCCAAATCTGAATAGACATTCACGAACATCATCATTCTAGACTTAATTCAGTACTCTGTGGCAAATTTCGTGCAAATCGAAAGAAATATAGGGACTTTGGCACACCATTTACATTAAATCGGAATATAAAGCTGAACTGATTTTTCCCAATTTCAATAGGGTCAAATAAAAGAGATGTGCCAAATTTCATCGAAATGGGGTAATAAACAGACAGACGGACGGACGTGCATAAATTGATTCAGAAAGTGATTCTATGCATATTCTCAAGAGGAACCATGTGTCTATCTCGTTTCCTTTTGTCTGTTACAAACATATGCACAAAGACATAATACCCTGTACCACAGTGTGGTGAAGGGTTTTATATCCTGCACCAATTATATGGATGGTTTGTCATTGTGATAAGTCTGTCAGGACATTTTCTATCCACTGAAATAAAACAAAATTACGGTTATTCATGTTAAAAAAAGATTTTCCTCTTCAGTTCCACACCATTAGGTAGTCATCATCATCATCATCCAATATTTCACATTACAGATCGAGGCACCCATTTCGAATACAAAAACTTATTGGGCGATAAAGAAGAAGAAAATATGCTTCTTATATAGATTTTTTGCTGAACAACCGTCCAATACACTCATCCTCATATGTCAAGGATTGTATTCAGAACAATAAAATACAAATTCTTTACTCCCCTAGGTAGTAATTTGTCTGCAATCCAATAGTAAAATGTTGCGGGCATTCACAACAGCGCATTTGTGGCATTATTTACAAAGAATACAACAAATTTATTCAAAATTAAGATTTATGCGAAAAATACTAATAATAAAAACTCCTAAATTGAAATCTGTGCCAAAACAGTCGATCTACTAATATAAATTATTTTATTATTTTGTCCATTCACTTTGATACGGTGAAAATGTGCCTCATCGATATATTCGTTTTAGACCCCATGTTTCTTTGGACGAAATCCGTTTCAGAAAATTTTGAGTCGATTTCCGCATGTCCGTTGTCTGTCTGGCTGACTGGTGCGCACGATAACTCTCGAAGGCAGCAACCGATTTCATTCAAACTTTGTACATCTTAATATTTCTTCCAAACTTAGTTTAAGTTCGAAGATGGAGAATATCCATCCACTCTTTCTGGTACCTCCCCCACAAAATGGTCAAAATTGTGCTAAAAATTCATTTTATAATAACATGCTAACGGACTATCCGATGTTAACGAAACTTTGTGCAACCTTCTATCTTTATCAAGCCTAGATCTAGTTTAAAGATGAGACCCATTGGTGCACTCTTTTTGGTACCTCCACCACGGAGGGTAAAAATTCTCAATATTTGTGAATCCAATATCAGACGAATGGAATGTCGAATTTTACGCAACCTATTATCTTTACCAAGCCTCGATCAAGTCCGAAGGTGGGACCCGTCTGCCCTCTCCTCTGGTACATTCTACAAAAAGGGTCAATATTATATATTTGATCAACATAAAATCCGAAAGATCTTTAATTTAACATATACCTTATATAAAACGATTAATAAGACCCGTGTATAACTCCGCATATCATAGGGTGAGGGTATATATCTGTCGGCAACACCGACTGACACTTTTTTACTTGTTCTATTATTAGAATATATCAGTATTAGTCTGTTCCCGTACTGCAAAAAATCTACTAATGTTTACTATTTTTGTCGACATCATAAATAAAAATTTAGTAGTAAATTCTTGCAGTACAGGAACAGAACATATGTGATATTAGTAATTGTAATAATATTAGACTTTAGTCGATTCAAATTTAATTTTTCCCTTTGATTATAAAAGTGTAACGTGAGTGAGTGCCCAAATCAAACGAAGCGAGTGCTCAAGTCAAGCCAAAAATAACTCAATGAACACGCCTAATATTATAATGAATATTAGACAATAAATATTTGTTCGTGTACCTTCAATATCAGAATACATACTTCAATATACAGTCGAAATGGTTTATAAAGACTCCATTTTTAACGGTATTTATTTGATTTCGGTTATAATGACTATCGCTTATAGCGATCAATTTTGAATTAGGTCCAGATTGATGTATACGAAGTTTTGTTGAAATCGGTTCAGATTCGGATATAGCTCCCACATGTATTTTCGTCCTATGTTATATAATATATGGAGCACCATACTATCAGCGTTTTTCCGATTGAGACCAAATTTTGCATAGCATACTGATATTTTATGTAAACCAAAATTCCTAATATTTGTCCGATTGTGACAAAATGGTGTACAGCGTACTGAATTAGGTACTGATTGATGTATGCGAAATTTTCTTGGAATCGGTTTAGATTTAGATATAGCTCCAATAAATATTTTCGTCCGACTTCATATATAAAATGGACCCAACTCCCACTGTTTTATCCGATTGAGTCGCAATTTTGCATAGCGTATTGAATTGAGTATAAAGTGATGTGCATTAAGTTTGGTAAAAATCAGTTCAGATTTAGACATATCCCTTTTATAATTTTCGTCAGATCTTATGTAAATGGTGCACCGAAGAGCCTAAATATATACGAAATTTGGCAGTGGGTATGTTTTTTTTTAAATTTAGATATAGCTCCCATATATATTTTTATGCATAAAATATTGGAGGTTCAGGTATAGATATATCTTCCATATATATTTTTATCTGATTTCAACTAAATGGTGTACAAAAAAAAAACTAAAGTTTGTCCGATTGTGACGAATTTGTATACAACGTACCAAATTGAACTTTTTTGATTTTGTAAAATAATAAACGCTCTAAATTTTCATCTAAGTTTATGCATATTGTGCACTAAATATTTATCCGAAATATATTTTGGACAGCGCACTGTGCTGCAACATACTAAATGGTGGATGCCACGGTTGCTTAACTACGTCCGGATTTACATAACGCTTTCATATATAATTTTGATCGAATTCATATAAATGATACACTAAAGAACCCAAGTTTTTCCGATTGACATGCAATTTCCCACAGCCTTCAGAATAGTATGTGTATGGATTGTTTTAAATTAGCTCAAATAGCCCGTCCGAGATTTGAACTTTTCTTACTGGTTTTCTAATTCGATTTGTGGTCGAAAATAGGGAATATTTCAAAAATTGTCTGTACCTGTCATTTTGTTAATTTTTGTGCGGTGTTAATAATCCGAGTTCATACCATAGCCAGATACATGTACGCTTTCGAATTCTGTTGGAATTTTTGGAATCGGATGTTACAGTGATGGGAAATCATGCCCGCCATCGAAAAGAATGACTTTTCTCCAGTTACAAAAAAAAAACAACAACAAGAAAGGATAATTTTCTTATCCTTTAAATCTGCAAGTTTTTATATACAAAGCTACAAGTCTTCAATGTAATGCACCCTCTTTTGCCAGCCGGTTTAAAATCATAAACGTTTCAAATCGAAAATTGGTGGGATTCCCTCAATAATAAAGCTATTCAAAATTATCTCTTTTATTATTATCTCTTTTTATACAGAATTTAAACCAATTAACCAATCTTGATAATCCGAAAATTTTGGCAATCCGAATTAGGGTCTGCAAACAATTTATTATAATTATTAATTATTTAAAAATAATTTATCTAACCTAGACGATATTATAGACATTTCTTTAGTTATTACAATTTATAATAAATATAGAATTATTTATAATCATAATTATTTAATTATATGTATATGTAAATTTAAATGTATACAAATTGTTGACGATACCCTCTAAAATAGGCTTCGAATTTCACTTCCTTTCATTTTGTTTCTTGCCTTCGTTCTTCTTTATCGTCAAACAATTATTTGTTACCAAAAAATCCAATCCATAACTACAAACATACATATATCGTATGTGCTTGGTTATCGTTATACATACATATATTTGGAAACATATACCTATATAAATCGTCGATGTAAATAATATATGTATGTATTCTAGTAAATGGCTTTTTATATACCTTTACAATAATTCTCTTTTATTTACTACAGCCTAAAAGTATGCTTTACACAATGAGACAATTTGTTCAAACAAGAAGAGAGTTTTTCCTTTCTCTCTCTCTTTCTCTTCTATGTCGCACATGTTTTAACGGTTATTATAAAAAATTCATTCACAAAACAAAAATGAAATGAATACATTTCAATGTCGCTCTCTTCCTCTCTCATTCATTCGCACCCACAAACAGCTGGTCTCTAGCCGTCAAGTTTACTTAAGAGAGTCATTTACTGTCATTGGAAAATTGGAAAGCAAACTGTTGTTGTTGTTTAACTTACCTTGGTATGTACTCTCCTCCTCCTGCTGTTTTTTTTCCTACTGTTGTTGTTGTCGTTCCTGCTAATATGTATGTGGCTTGTGTGGAATACCACAATAATCACTTAATAACGCACCGAAGAAAAAAATTCGAAGTTTCAAAAACAAAAAAAAACTGTATTGGCTTTTAGAGTGAACAACTGAAGGAACCGAAAATAGGACTTTGCTTAAAATTATGCAACATTGTTATTGTTTTATTTAATTTTTTTATTTAATAACAAAAATTAAATTCACACAGCACTTGACAGGTAACTATTTTGTTTTTTTTTCTTGTAGATAGTATTAAACTTTAACGAGATTTTTTATACACAAAAATTTTAGTTAGTTTTATTTTTTTATTAATTAAAATAGGAATTTCTTTAAATGTGGCCTTAGTTAATATCTTTTTTGTAAAATGTCTACGAAAAATAGGCAATAGTTTTTTGTTAATTATATTATTTAGGTGGTGGCGCCCAATTGATAGGCTTTAGTATTGGTTGATGGATTAATTGCTTAATGGCCACAACTATCGCCCCAACGCAGGGACGTCTTTTGAGACGGACTATTTCGTGTTTTATACCGAAGCATGGGCACTGTTCATATATTTTAAAAGATCCATAGATAGAAACATTTATAGAAACTTTTATTTTTTTTTTTAATTAATTAATTTTTATCAAAATTTTATAACATAAATGCTTTTATTATTTTTAGTATTATTATTTTTTTTTTACAATTTCTCACGATCAAGTTCCAAATAAAAATCAGCTTAATGGTTCATGTTATATATAAGCCTAAAAATATGCCACACTTTTTTATATGGCAAACAAACTCAACTGACCGTTACAACATCTCTTCAAAAGACGACGACGTATTTACTTCTCTCGCGAGCTGATTCAATTCTAAAAGGGCATAAAACGCGCGCGCGCCTAAATTTAGGCTTCTCAACGGTGTTTTACGGAACAAGAGGAAACGTCACAATGTTCGTTGTAAATCATCTGTATTTCAATTTATATTTTTTCGCTAAGGTTAACAGAAAATCAGGTGGCTTTTATTTTTTTTTTTTACTTCTTTTTGTTATCCAAAAAATTATTTGAAATAATTTTATGTTTAATAAATTCAAATTTATTTATTCTTTTTTTTCGTTTTAGCAACAGACACTCACACACACAGACTCTGTAAGTAATATAATAATCCCAATATTATTTTTGGACAATTCCTTCTTTATTCCGTTTTAATGTTCTTTTAGTGTCAATGGTAACTGCCTTACTGAACTTCATTGGTTCTATTTTGGAATGTCATTCCTTGTGTGTAGGTATTTTTAGGTAGGTAGGCAGTCAGTCAGGAATTGTGTACTTCCAAACAAGTATTCCAAAAATGAATTGTTAACTCTCTCCCACAATGGATGAATTCTCTCACCATCTCTCTATTAACTGAATTCATTTCAGTGGAAGTGGGGGAATCTAGCCATTCATTGGGAAAATCATATCAAGGGGTAATGGAGTAGCTAAGAGAATAATTTTTGTCTTACGAGAAAATTTCACATTCAGGAGGGGAAATTGTGCAAGGTGAAAGCTTAATTTTTATTTGTAAACTATATTAATTATTTACAAATTACAATGTAAATATTGAATTGGTTCATACGTGACCCGGAGGGGCACATAAGTCATAACATAAAAAAAGTCATAACTTAAAAAAATATTCTTTAAAAAATCCACGCCTCTTTCATAGGCCTTAAAAAAATATTCTTTAAAAAATCCACGCCTCTTTCATAGGCCTTAAAAAAATATTCTTTAAAAAATCCACGCCTCTTTCATAGGCCTTAAAAAAATATTCTTTAAAAAATCCACGCCTCTTTCATAGGCCTTAAAAAAATATTCTTTAAAAAATCCACGCCTCTTTCATAGGCCTTAAAAAAATATTCTTTAAAAAATCCACGCCTCTTCCATAGGCCTTAAAAAAATATTCTTTAAAAAATCCACGCCTCTTCCATAGGCCTTAAAAAAATATTCTTTAAAAAATCCACGCCTCTTTCATAGGCCTTAAAAAAATATTCTTTAAAAAATCCACGCCTCTTTCATAGGCCTTAAAAAAATATTCTTTAAAAAATCCACGCCTCTTTCATAGGCCTTAAAAAAATATTCTTTAAAAAATCCACGCCTCTTTCATAGGCCTTAAAAAAATATTCTTTAAAAAATCCACGCCTCTTTCATAGGCCTTAAAAAAATATTCTTTAAAAAATCCACGCCTCTTTCATAGGCCTTAAAAAAATATTCTTTAAAAAATCCACGCCTCTTTCATAGGCCTTAAAAAAATATTCTTTAAAAAATCCACGCCTCTTTCATAGGCCTTAAAAAAATATTCTTTAAAAAATCCACGCCTCTTTCATAGGCCTTAAAAAAATATTCTTTAAAAAATCCACGCCTCTTTCATAGGCCTTAAAAAAATATTCTTTAAAAAATCCACGCCTCTTTCATAGGCCTTAAAAAAATATTCTTTAAAAAATCCACGCCTCTTTCATAGGCCTTAAAAAAATATTCTTTAAAAAATCCACGCCTCTTTCATAGGCCTTAAAAAAATATTCTTTAAAAAATCCACGCCTCTTTCATAGGCCTTAAAAAAATATTCTTTAAAAAATCCACGCCTCTTTCATAGGCCTTAAAAAAATATTCTTTAAAAAATCCACGCCTCTTTCATAGGCCTTAAAAAAATATTCTTTAAAAAATCCACGCCTCTTTCATAGGCCTTAAAAAAATATTCTTTAAAAAATCCACGCCTCTTTCATAGGCCTTAAAAAAATATTCTTTAAAAAATCCACGCCTCTTTCATAGGCCTTAAAAAAATATTCTTTAAAAAATCCACGCCTCTTTCATAGGCCTTAAAAAAATATTCTTTAAAAAATCCACATAGGCCTCTTAAAAAATCATAGGCCTTAAAAAAATATTCTTTAAAAAATCCACGCCTCTTTCATAGGCCTTAAAAAAATATTCTTTAAAAAATCCACGCCTCTTTCATAGGCCTTAAAAAAATATTCTTTAAAAAATCCACGCCTCTTTCATAGGCCTTAAAAAAATATTCTTTAAAAAATCCACGCCTCTTTCATAGGCCTTAAAAAAATATTCTTTAAAAAATCCACGCCTCTTTCATAGGCCTTAAAAAAATATTCTTTAAAAAATCCACGCCTCTTTCATAGGCCTTAAAAAAATATTCTTTAAAAAATCCACGCCTCTTTCATAGGCCTTAAAAAAATATTCTTTAAAAAATCCACGCCTCTTTCATAGGCCTTAAAAAAATATTCTTTAAAAAATCCACGCCTCTTTCATAGGCCTTAAAAAAATATTCTTTAAAAAATCCACGCCTCTTTCATAGGCCTTAAAAAAATATTCTTTAAAAAATCCACGCCTCTTTCATAGGCCTTAAAAAAATATTATTTAAAAAATCCACGCCTCTTTCATAGGCCTTAAAAAATATTCTTTAAAAAATCCACGCCTCTTTCATAGGCCTTAAAAAAATATTCTTTAAAAAATCCACGCCTCTTTCATAGGCCTTAAAAAAATATTCTTTAAAAAATCCACGCCTCTTTCATAGGCCTTAAAAAAATATTCTTTAAAAAATCCACGCCTCTTTCATAGGCCTTAAAAAAATATTCTTTAAAAAATCCACGCCTCTTTCATAGGCCTTAAAAAAATATTCTTTAAAAAATCCACGCCTCTTTCATAGGCCTTAAAAAAATATTCTTTAAAAAATCCACGCCTCTTTCATAGGCCTTAAAAAAATATTCTTTAAAAAATCCACGCCTCTTTCATAGGCCTTAAAAAAATATTCTTTAAAAAATCCACGCCTCTTTCATAGGCCTTAAAAAATATTCTTTAAAAAATCCACGCCTCTTTCATAGGCCTTAAAAAAATATTCTTTAAAAAATCCACGCCTCTTTCATAGGCCTTAAAAAAAATATTCTTTAAAAAATCCACGCCTCTTTCATAGGAATTAAAAAAATATTCTTTAAAAAATCCACGCCTCTTTCATAGGCCTTAAAAAATATTCTTTAAAAAATCCACGCCTCTTTCATAGGCTTTAAAAAAATATTCTTTAAAAAATACACGCCTCTTTCATAGGCCTTAAAAAAATATTCTTTAAAAAATCCACGCCTCTTTCATAGGCCTTAAAAAAATATTCTTTAAAAAATCCACGCCTCTTTCATAGGCCTTAAAAAATATTCTTTAAAAAATCCACGCCTCTTTCATAGGCCTTAAAAAATATTCTTTAAAAAATCCACGCCTCTTTCATAGGCCTTAAAAAAATATTCTTTAAAAAATCCACGCCTCTTTCATAGGCCTTAAAAAAATATTCTTTAAAAAATCCACGCCTCTTTCATAGGCCTTAAAAATATATATTCTTTAAAAAATCCACGCCTCTTTCATAGGAATTAAAAAAATATTCTTTAAAAAATCCACGCCTAGTGATAGACCTTGAAAAGATAATCTTTAAAAAGCTATAACATAAAATGTTTCCAAATATATATTTTTATAAAAAGAAATTTAAAAAATAAAATCCTTACATTTATTGTATTTTATGGTTTTTTAATTTGTAAAACTACAAAATAGATATATATTAAAATACATTAATATAAAACAATATGTATGTATATTACAACTAAATTACAGATTTATTTTTTAATTTTTTGCCAAATTTCATTTTTTTCTTTTTGGGTTCATTGTCTGATTTGGGTGGCTCCAAAGGTTCATCTAAACGTTTTACGCCACTAGAAGGAAACAAATTTTAGAATTTATATTATTTGATAAAAATTATATTTTATTACCTTTTAACGGAAATCAATTTAGGTTTCGCCTCTTTGCCCGACAAAGCCTTCGACCAATCTTCATCACTGCCCTTGATGGCAAATTCTTTAAGACTTTCCATTTTTAGTCGCTTCAAATCATCTTTTTGTTTCTTGGTAATTTGTTTGGCAGTCTCCTCAAGTTCTTCGTTAAGGGACAATGAAATGGGTTCAAAATCTTCACCACGTTTTAATTGTGTTTCACTAATCATTGTACTTTCTATGTGACCCTCAATGACATTCGAGAAATATTTTGAGGATTTTTTAATTAAATCATAAAATTTAGCCAATATTTGATTACCCGGCATATTTAGCTCATCGGCAATACCATCCACAGTTTTACCTTGTACACCAATTGCCAATAATATGGCTTTTTGTAGAGTATCAATTTGCAATTCCGAGATTTTACCTTGGAAATATAAATAACTGATGTCCGTGGTAAGATCCAATATTAAACGGTATTCGATTTGATTGCGGGAATACGATTCCAAACGTTGTAAATCGTGAGGCAGGAAATATACATCCAATGTTTGTTTATTCAAATCCTCTTGGGGTATTTTCACCCATTTATTGTCGAGTAATGAGAGAGCCAAACTTGTGGGAAATTCTCTAAACGTTTTACCCAAAAGTTTTAGAACTCTACGCCGAAAATCGTTGAAATATAAACTTAACCATTCGGCACTGACTTTTTCATTAAGGCCTGATTTATCTAACGTATGTAACATAATGCAGGAATGTTCGCCGGTTAAATCATTGGCTTTTTGACTGAGATAGACGGGGACATAACCTAAATTCTTCCAGAATTTTAGTAATTCTTGTGTCAGGCCATATGAGGTTCCCAAATAGTCAATGTTTTCCGGTAAACGTTCATTTAAACGTTTCAACAGGGTGGGTATTTTACGTCTGGGACGTATCTGCTCTTTTAATAGACCAACATCTTCTTCTTCAACTTCTTCGATACCTAAGGGAGGGGATATTAAAAAAGTATTAGTTTATTAAAGTTTAAAATTAATTAAAGTTTATTTACCATTGTCCTCATTGAGTCCATTATTTTCATTTAAATCTGTAAATTTGCCTCCATAGTAGTCTTTCAATAATTTCAAAGCTCTTTTACCATAGCCCATCTGAAATTTAAAAATAGAAACATTAAAAAATGTATCAATTTGTTATGAGAACCTCGAGGAGTTACAATTGTATTTTCTATCTAAAATATTTTCTTTAAACTTACCCTCTGATAATTGGGATGTGTTGCAATACGCACTACCCTGACACCAGCCAATTTGGGGAATTCTCTATCACCATATTGCTCGGAGACATTCCAGGGAATTAAATCACCACTGGCCTTTTTGCCCCTACCCAAAGAATCGGTAATGGTTTGTGAAGAAATTTCTCCCTCCAATGCCACTTGGATGACTACCAAAATTTCTGGTAATTGATCTTTACGTTGTATTGGACCCAATAAACAGAATAAATGATGGGCAGGGGCATCACTCATCATCTGTAAATCATTGGGACTATTTTTGTAATGTGATGAAACATAAATTGATACCAATCTATGTAAGAAAGACTCTGCGGCTTTGTGATAGGAAAACAAAGCATCACGATCGATGTAATAAAGTTCACAGGCATCGGGTGTGGGACAACCGGAACTAATATTTGGTACTGTACTTGTGGCATCCAAACACAGCAAGTTAATGAGCCAGCTTTCGATGTCATCGCCCTGGGCATAACGAATCGACTCGTCGAGTTTGATCTAAAGAAGAAAAACAAAACCAATTATTCCAAAATTGTCAATTTTTTTCAATAATTTTGTTATGGCTTACCGGTGGTGGTGCCGAATTCTCCTTTTGCAGCTGAGATATCAACTTCAAGCTAAGCGATCTTCCCGTACCCTCGTAACCATTAATGGTCGAAGCCATAAATATCAGATATGGACCAATCATTTTCTTAACCAATGGCAATGGTATGGCTGCAGCTTCATCAATTAATAAAAGATCTGCAGCATTCAGCAAATGTGTATCATTGGGTGCAATATATTGGATAGTTTGACGATTGGAACGTGTAATATTTATGCGTATAATAGCTTTCTTATAGTCAGGATTTGTAGAACGTATAATTGTATAGTCTGTGTGTTCCTGGTATTCCAAAGCATCAAATCCTTTGAGTACAAATTCGAAGAGTGTAATTAAATTCTCCGGATGTGGGGAGGTCACATAGATATTGACATAACCAAAAGCTACGGCAGCTGCAATTGACAGACCCATGGCAGCAGATTTTCCACGACCACGAGCAGCAGTCAAGGAAGTCGGTGGTCTGAAAATGAATGAAATTTGAAATTTATTATCATCTAACATATAAAATAACAATTTTGTTCGGAACACCTGAATTTTGGGTAACCACCTTGTAGGGAATTAAAAAAGTCATTTTTATTTCCTCATAAGCAAAGGACCAAAAAACAAGATGAAATTATTTCAGTCTTGTGATCCTGTGAGATCGTTAACGACGGTATCCTTATTAACATACTTAGCTCGCTTGTGACAAAACATTTGTTCCATAAGCCGAGCTTAAAAAAGATTGCAAGGCGCGTCGGTCTTGTGCGCAGCACTTCCAATTTGAAAGACCATGTTCCGAAATGTTATCTTAACCTTGACCTTTCAATCTAATTCGTGGCCTTCCGTTTTTCGTGAGCCATCAGTTGGTACGCTTTTGTGCTAGGGCATCCTCACAACATTCTCACAACATGACCTAGCCAACGTAGTCACTGCAGCTCGATACGTCTGATAATCAACGCAGATCGGCCCATAGATATTTCGGAGATTTTTTTCTTTCAAACACTACAAGAGGTGCCTCATCTGCTTGTCCAAGTACTCATGCTTCAGATCTATATAACAGCACGGATAGTATCAGCGTTTTGTAGAGTGTCAGTTTGGTCTGGCGTTTCTAAACTGCTTACTTAGACCATAGTATCATCTGTTGGCCAGCACTATCCTTCTCCAAATATCATTGGTTTTATATATGGCGGCACCAAGGTATATAAAATCTTTGACAACCTCGAAGCTGTAGTTCTCAAGTTCCCCAGTTGGTGCAAGTCTACAGGACGTCTTGTGCGTTTCCCCTTAAGTACCCTTAAGTGGTTTTTCCAAATAAAAATATGTCCACTATCACCTGTTTCTTGCATTATAATGCACGTATATACATAAATCTTCAATTTCATCGAAAAAATAAAATCCCATATTTAGAACTCGATGTGATTGAAATTTCGTTTCCCCTGAAATACCATTTCTGTCTCTTGGATATTATCCCTTCATTGCATTTTGATTTCCACATTCCGCATTGTGCAATACTCCTCAAGTTTATTTATCATTCATTAAAAAACATATTTGGACAATGTGGCGCCCAACAAAACCTACATCCCTTGCGTAAGGAAAGCTAAAAAAAATATTTTAAAACATTTCAGTACTTACTTCAACTGTTTCTCGGCCAATGCTTCTATGAATTGAGCCACAGCCTTGGCCTGATCATAAGTTTTACATAGATTTACCAAAGGTCCTGCTGGGGGAGTGTCACGAAGACTTTCTTTCAATTCCACCAGTAAATCGTTGTTTTCAGATTTTGTAATTTCTGCAGGCTACAAAGAGAGAAATCATTTATTTACCATTATATGAAAATTATTCACATATAAGATACTTACATTAACGGGAATAACATTTGCTGTCTTGGAACTCAATGGCAAGACAGTTAAATCATCATTCACCACCAAACAACGTTTACAATCGGCCAACGATAATATAAGACGTTCATTGAAACGGCAGGTCACCGTTTGATGGGCTTCGGTGCGGAAACGTTTGTGGACATCCATACTCATGGTATACAATTGTTTCAGCGAGTTCAATGTTTTCAATAACAAAATAATTAAACCACCACCCTCAACAGTTTCCACAGTACGAGCCAATAAATTCGGTGTCAAAGCTTCGAAATCTTGTAGAACACAAACACCATAAGTTCTACCCAAAATTGCATGAGTTTCTGAATAATAGCGACCATGAATTGTGGTCGATACACGGAACGTATCAAACAAATCCGCATCGTTGATGTCAATTTTACCAGCCGCTATTTTCTTGGCACGTTTTTTGCCATGACTAAAAAATGTTAGAAAATCTGATTAATTTTGTTTCATTTTATAAATAAATCATTAAACTTACTTGGATATAGCCTCATCCTTATTCTTGTAACACCACAAAACGGAGGGTCGTGCTTTTACCGTGGACTTGGTCAAAATATCATAGAGTATGGGCACTTGATCTCTTGCCTTGTCACCAATAATTATAAACATGGTACGATGTCCCAATTTGACACCATTTTCAATCATAACACGAATACGATTATCAATTTTCTTCTTAACCATTTTGAGTTATATTTTTCTGTTCAGGATTTCTATTAAAAATGCAATTAATTGGAATAAAAATTCAGCTACACCGAACAGCAACAACCTCTCCCGTCAACGATGCACGTGTTTTGGTTTGTTTTTGTTTCTCTGCCTTCTCTTCGCATTCACATTTTAAATGGCGTTGCCATATGGTATTTGTAATAGTGTTGTCAATGTAGCAGTTTTAGGAATCATGAAAAAGAAAATACAGTATGTCAAGAATCAGTTTATACATTGAAATTTTTTCATCGAGTAGACTAAATTTTTTGTCACTTGCCTTTTAGCCACTCTTTCAAATACAGGGTGAGATAAAAGCGCCATAATGATTAATTTTTTTTTATTTTATTGAATGAAAGTAAAAAATGTCGTAAATAGCATCAAATTTTAGAATAAGTTTAGATTTGTTCGAATTGATCACCTTTGGCACGAATTATGGCCTTCAAACGGCTAATTATGGGCCATGCGCTTGCTTAAGGTGATCGACACTTTGGTATTTTTAGTGCCAATATTGCTTTCTAAAATACTCCAGGCGCAAGAGTCTAACGGATTGGTATCCGGAGATTTTCGTGGCCATTGTGTGCTGGAAATGAAGCGAGGAACCTCATTTTGTAACCATTCTTGAGTGGCGCTTGCTGAGTCCTTTCGGAATGTCCAAGGTCTGCGGCCAAAATTTTTGCGTGTCCTAGGCTTTGATAAACCCTCCAGAATATTTTCGCGATAATATTCGGCAATTATTTTGATGCCACGGTCGATTAATAAGAGCGGAGAGCGACCATTAGCTGTTATGACGGCCCACACCCACATTAGCTGTTATGACGGCCCACACCACCAAAGGTGCAAATTTTCAGCTGACCTCTTTGGCAAGTAAACACGATAATTTTGTTTGTTTACAAACTGCAGGACAACGAATGTTTTCTCATCGGAGAATACCAAATTCGGCAGTTCACAACTTTCGGCCAAACGAAGTAGCTCTTTTGAATCTATTTTCTTTCTTTTGTGGTGTTAGTTCTTGCACTTTTTGAAATTTCAATGGATTTACCCCGAGCTCATTTTTCGATATTTGCCGAATAGAATATTGCGATATGTTCAGCTCACGAGCCATTTTTCGGCAAATGCGACGCGGCCAAAAAAAAATTAACAGCTGCTGAACAAGTGTCTTAGAAATGACAACAGTCTGCTTACAACCTTCCAAAGTGGATAGATGTAATTAACTGCTTTCTTAAGTCAATCCGCAACAATTTCAGTTAACCGAAGGTTTCAACCACCAGCAGTCCAGAAGAAGTCATTAAGTTACCGATCGATTACAAGCAATAATCTTAACTGATACACCCATCGCGATAAATGCAGTCAATGACTGCCACTCGTCAGTCATCGGGAACCCCTATTTAAGTAGCAATGTTGCTATGCTTTGATTCCTTTTTATGAGACCGTTTCATCGCCTCTTGTTGGTGTTCATCCGCATCCTCTTCACAGCCACTGGATGTCTATTCCCCAGTGTTTCAGCCGCCACAAATCAAGCGCTATCCGATGAGTATTAGGTTTAGTTACCAAGTTCTTGCCTCAGGTCCTCCACAAATCAATTATTGTATCACAAAAGCCACTTTGGAACCTTCGCTGTCGGTTCCTGCAACCAAAAGAAGCGATTGATAAGAAGGCAAATCGAAGGGCAGTTATTGAGAGCGATACTTAGATAAGGAAACCAACATGTTCCGTAAGAAGGAATTCAGGTGGATAAAGAAGCATCTGTAGGTCGTCAAAAGGTATGAAAATAACCCCCACAAGTCCTCTAGGGAACTTCTGATTGGCCAAATTCCTACCTCGCATACAGTGGCTACCTTTGCCGGAACCTCTACCAAGCCGACGACAAAGGAAACTCACTGGATCAAATAATGAGACAGCTATATAGCAAAGCAGAGGATGAGAAACAGCAACCAGACGCAAAAGGAATGGCTACCACAGGGAAGATGAAAGTCGGACATAGTGGCAAGTCATCACAGCAACCTTCGAAACCCACTACTACGGAACCAAAGAGTGGCTTAAATGTTACGTAAAATATTTCCTTGTTCTAAATCTAGTTTAGGTCCCCTCGCGGGGATCATTTTGACATTTTTACCACATGTAGTCCTTGGGCCCTGATTACAACGGTACACTTTTTTTCTTGCTGAAATCAGTATTTTCGAAGATATAGTTCTCCAAAGTTCCGTAGGATAAAGTACTAAATCTCCACAAATCCCATATTGTTTTTCAGAATTGATAAATGGTCCGGAGGAATTTTAACTCTTAAAATTGATACCCACATTGCCCTAGTAAATTGTAAAAATCTTGATATAATACAAGGGTACCAACGGAACTTTGGAGGCACATATATGTGGTAAAAATTTCAATAGATCCTATACTAGACTTGTTCCTTTCGATTTCACATCACGTAAGAGTCCTTTTAGTGAATTCATGTTTTTAGCGTTTTTTTTTCGTTCTGAATTTGACAACACTGTTTGTGAAAATCAAACTGTCATCCAATGTTTACAAATTCACATGTGCTTGTGTTTTGTTTTCGTTTGATTGTTGAAGCTATTGAAAAAGTTAAATAAATTGTAATATTAAAAATTAAATACTACACCAAACCATCCTCAAAATGTCTTCGTGGAAAAAGGCGTCGAAAAGTAATCAAAAGGTGCACAGAGAAAGACATCAGCCAGAGGCACGTGCACACCTTGGACTCTTAGAAAAGAAAAAAGATTATCGCAAACGGGCTAGAGATGCAGAACGCAAGGCTAAAACCCTTCAAATATTGCACAAACGGGCCTTGAATAAAAATCCCGATGAATTCTATCATCATATGATACGTTCCAAGTTACACGATGGCGAACATCACGATGAAGATGTGGAAAAGGATGAACATAGTAAGGAACAGTTGGCACTGATGGAGACACAAGATATCAAATATATTACCATGAAACGTACAATGGAAGCGAAGAAAATTAAACGCTTACAGTCACAGCTACATATGATCGACTTTGCCAACACTGTGCCCAATAAGCATTTGTTCTTCGATGAAGAGCCGAAAAATGGTGAATATGTTGAGGCAAAGGAACTGAGTGATATGGAATTGGCAGAACGTTTAGAAACCCACCCCAGTATGTTGGATAGGAAAACAAATCGTCCACGTCTGAAGGATTTGGAAAAGTTACAAATTCCTGCATTGAGTCCAGAGGTATGAGGTGGGGATATTTAGGTGAATCAAATTTATTAATTTGTCTCCTTTTCCTTTTTAGGAAATCAAAAAGGCCAATCAATTGAAATTACAATCATATCAGGAGCTATCAAAACGTATTGAACGTGAAAAAGCATTGGCTTTGGTTCAGCAGAAGCTAGAAATCAAACGAGCCCTGCAACAGCCTCGTCTGCTGAAACCCAAGAAAAAGAGCCGTGGCACCAAGGATTCAGCGCCAGTTTATGAATTTCCTTATGAACGTAAGAAGTAAATGGAGGAGAATAGTAAATAAAGTAAAAAAACAACATAAAAAGCTTGGTTATGTGTTTATCAATTTGTTCCACAGATTCCATATTTGAGAGTCTTAAAAAATATTTGTAAAAATATTTTTATCCGTTTTTATTCTTATTTTTACTGATATTTTTTTATAAAATCAATGAAATATTTTTTAATAACCATATTTCTTGTTTAATTCTGTAATACCATCTCCAGTTTGATTTTCTGGTGGTACCCATTTCGCATATTTCTCTGATGATTCATATTCAATGTCATCGTCCATGTCTGCTTCACGTTTAGTGCGTTGTCGGTTGCGTTGTCTTCGCTTTTTGGAGCTTTCAGTGGAGGCAGCCGTATTTGTTGCGCCTCTATCTTCTTTACTAGCAGGGTCTGGGATTACTTCGACAGGTTTTGTTTCCGATACTATATCATCCTTAACAATTGCAGGTTCTTTTTCCACAATTTTCTCCACCTTTGGGGATTGCTGTGATGGTGTTTCACTGATTTCTTCATCATTATCCAATGATGGTTTCGTCAAGTTTGGTTTGTCTTCTTTCTTTTCTGGATTTCTTTCGAAGATTTCATCTATGTTAACTTTACTCTCAGCTTTAATTGGCTCTTCTTTAACAACTTTTGTTTCAGTTCTACTTTGTTCTTCTTCTTCAACTTCCTCTTCGTCGGATGCCAATTGAGCTGAGGGTTTTGAACTTTTATTGCTTTCTTGTGGTTTGACAATTTTAAATTTACTAAATTGATTACGTTTACCAATCATTGGCAATTGTTTTTTCTTCACCTCTCCTTGGGCCGATTCATTTTTGTGACCTTCCAAAGGATTTCTCATGAATGGCAGATCAACTGGTTTGGCTATCTTTAGAAGTCTTTGATTTCGTTGAATTTCTGTTTTCAGTCGTAATTCTTCAAGCTGGAAGAGATAAAATATGATGATTTATTTTTGAGATTTTATAATTTCTTTTGATAGCGTTTTGGGTTCTATTTGTTAGGTGACCAATTTTTATAAATGAAATTAAAAATAACTTACCCTCAACTTCTTTATTTCAATTTTATCCACCGGGTTTTCTTTTGTTTGCAAATTCTCCATATAACTATCCAGATCGTCATTGGATTCCTCCTTTTCTTTTTGTGTTTTAAGTTGTTTTTTCTTCTCCTGGTATGCCACGATATTGGCCTGTACTTGTTGGAGTTCTTTGTTCAGCTCTTCCTCTTGTTTCAGCTAATAAAAAAAAAAAACATTTTCAAATATAAAAAATTTGCACATTTCAAATCACCCCCTCCATCCCTTACCAAATCATCATATGTCAGCGTTACATTCGCTGTCGTATTTGCTCGTCTTTGTTTCTTCCTGGCCACATCGCCGGTACGATCCCAAAACTCATCATCATCTGAATCGGAATCTTTAGATTTTTGTTTACGTTTCTGTGGTTCTTGATTAGCCTGTCGTAGGACGCCGTGACGATCGAGAATACGACATGCTTCCAAGGCACATTGCACCACACACTCCTTCTTTTTGCCCTTGTGTACAACTTCGGCCACAATTGACCGCCCATTGTCATCATCCAAGGGCAGCTCAACACGACAGACATATGATCCCGCTGACATTTCATCACATTTATATTCCAACTCTAAACCTTCACGTTCGAAATAGCCTCTCAGCGTTTTCTTGGGATCGTCTAAGAAAAGTTCTTCATTATTTGTGGCAGCAAATGGATTGTGGGTCAAATCTGTTTCCTCGTCAGCGTCATCAGTCATGCCCCAACTACATCCCTCATTACGTTCCCTTTCTGCAGCCTCTTCGGCCAAACGTTTCTTTTCCAATGCTGCAGCCTCCAAATCTCTCTGTCTTTTTTCCTTTAACTCCGTTATTGTCAATTCCGATTCGGGTTCTTCGTCTTCCGGTGGACCTTGCAGAATATATGACCGTGTACTGGCACCCAAACGTAACATATGACCCACACGTATTCGTATATACACCTTGGGTGGAATTCTCTGTTTATTTAGAAACGTACCGTGGGTACTGTCCAAATCATAAATATACCATCCTTCTGGAGGCCCTTTATCACCAGCTTCTTCTTTTTTCTCATCCTCCTCTTTTGTCTCATCATCTTCGTCATCATTTTCCTCCGTTTGTGTTTCAATTTTCTTAGGTCTATACTGTAGAACAGCATGAAACCGGGAAATGGTTGGATGTGCCATTTCAATGTCATTCTCCGGTAGGCGACCAAATGTCCAAAATGCCTTTGTTTGTAAATTTTTAACTCCATCGATTATTTGTCCAGATTTAAGAACTTCAAATGAGTAACTGCTTTCGTTGGGTGGATTCTTGGACCAGAGTGGAACTTTATAGGGACATGTTTGAGGTGGTTTATTTGTTGCCGGTTGAGGTTTTGGCGCCTCATCTTTTACTTTAGTCTTATCTTCGGCGATTGGTTTCTTTAATTCTTCCTTGGGTTTCTCTATCTTCGCCGGCGCCACAGGAAGCGATGGTTTCTTAAATTCCTCCATTTGCGTGGTCAGTTCCTATTGTTTCGGGTTGGCAAATTGTTAGGATTGAGCAAAGAAACGTTCAACTATCTGGAGGCGAATGTGCTTTTAAAGAAAATCTGCGAGGAAAAGTGCACAAAAGCAAATATTTGAAAATGTTTAGAATGTGAGCAAAAGAAAATTGTAAAAAATCATATGTTTTCACTTGAAATCAATCAGCTGTTTCGGAATCACTGGCAGGGTTGGGAGTTTCACGGAATGGATATCAAATAATGCAACTATGTTATGTTCAAATGAATGTGAGCTATGTGTGACAGGTATGTTGTCACCATCCCGCATATATATGGTTAAAAATTCTTGATTTGTCTGGTCCAGTTTAAAATTACTATATTTTGGTCCCCATGAGAATGGATTACATTCTTATGTGACATGAGAACTACATCAGCATGAAAACTAATCAAATCAACAAGATAGATTTGTTGATCTATTATACTTTTGGACGGCAAAATGTGCTTTTAGAACCCATGTCAATTTTACCAATTTAACCCTAGTAGAGACGACTGGAAACGTAGCAACGTCATCTGGACGATCTGACTTTCTATACAGACGTGTCCAAGATGGAAGAAGGTACGGAGACAGGCGTCTACGTTGAAAGGTAAGGCCTTGAGCTTACCTACAAGCTGTATAGCAACTGTAGTGTTTTCCAAGCTGAAATCTTCGCGATGTCCGATAAGATGGACATCGATTTTTTTGTTAAATTAAATATTAGTTACACCATGACCAATATTATAGATGAACATCATTACCAACATATTGTCCTCGTTCGTCTAAACGACACACTATCTTTCGAAGTTTTGCACTGCATTACCATTCCCAGGTTCAAATAATAACGTCATTACCAACGGTTATCGATGTTTTTTCTGTAAAATCGATTAATTTCAAATTTGCGAAATTCTATTATTGTTTTGCTTTTGTTGAACCGCGCACAATTTATTTACAATTTTCCTTTTGATTATTATTTTGATGATTTAATTTTTTTTGTTGAAATTTGTACAAAGAATTTGTTACCATTTGAAAGAAAAAAAATGGAATTTTCACAATCGTTCGAATTTGGCAATAGCACTTTTATGAAACTGGAAAGCCAGGCAAAACATGCCCTCGAAGGTGATCAAGAGAATCGCGCTCCAAACGGAGGAGTTTTGGATGTCATTGATGAATCCCCAAAATCGAACAACAAAACGTCACTATTTTCGTCCTCCAAGTCAATACGCACCCGTAATGCTACACAACGTACCAATACAAGAACGGCTGATTCTACATATCATCGGAAATTTAGGCGTAGTAAATCCGATTCAACATTGCCCAAAGCACCAAAAGAAGAAAGTTGCACAAATTATTCGGAATTTTTCCGCAGTGATTTTTCCATTCCGAACGATATTTCTAAAGCTAAACAAACAGGCGGAGATGATAATGAATCGTTTTTAAGAGTTTCACAAATCGAGGCTGCCTTTAATTGTATTGATCCCGTAAAGGAGAATGGCAATGGAAAACTCAACTCGTCGAAGGATAGTCAAGAATCCTTTAAATTTGAGGAAGGCGATATTGGTGGAGTGGATAAAAGTAATGAAAATTTACAAAATAGATCGAAAGATTCAATTGATTTTGAGCAGAGCATGAACTACACAAATAACGCTGGAGATGAGGATATCGATGAAAACAGTGAGTCGTTGGAAAAACCTATATTCTCCGAGGACCTCAAAGACCTATTAGATACAGAAGATGCCAACGAAGATGTTGACATGTGGAAAGATTCTCTACCATTATCTGCAATACCTGATAATAATGAAAATGGCCAGGATTCACCTGAAGTTATGCATGAAATCAGCAGTTTTCTTAGTCATCCCAAAGAGGCCGAAGAAAACAATGAACAGAGAAAGCAAACTCTTAGCAAAGAATTAAGAACAAGTCATAAAATATTTAAAGAATCTCAAAAATCAGTTGTGGCTGAAAACGATATTAGTCTAAGTCATATGTCACCCGATCAATTGAAATTTACCCAGAATTCTCCAACAGTAAGTCCAAATATAAAAATCCAAACACCTGTCAGAACTAAACCTATGGATAAAAGTAAGAAATATGAATCGTCTACAAAGACCGAAGAAACTAAGGAAAAAATGACAATATCAAATAATTTGGATGCTCTGAAATCCATATCGGCTTGGAATTTGCCATTAAGTGTTCTACGTGAATATGAACGTAAAGGTGTTAAACAAATGTTCGACTGGCAAGTTCAGTGCCTTTGTAATCCTAAGGTAAGATTTAATTTATTTAAAACTATTCGCATGCTTAGCATAGGCCTTGAAAAAATATTCTTAAAAAATTCACGCCTTTTAAAGACCCTGAAAAACTATTCTTAAAAAATCCACGCCTTTTAAAGACCCTGAAAAACTATTCTTAACCCTTTCAGTGTCAAAAAAAATTTTTTGTCAGAATAAAAATTTAAAATTTTGTATTTATGCACAGTGTTTAGAAAAAAATTATTTTAACCCTCGGACAGTTTTGTCTGTCTTTCAGCAAAAACAAAAACATCAATTGTAACGGTACATAGGATAACCGAAAAATCGCAAAGAGAGTAATTTTAAATGTCGAATATATTCGACAAAAACACTGAAAGGGTTAAAAAAATCCACGCCTTTTATAAACCCTGAAAAACTATTCTTAAAAAAATCCACGCCTTTTATAGACCCTGAAAAACTATTCTTAAAAAAATCCACGCCTTTTATAGACCCTGAAAAACTATTCTTTAAAAAATCCGCGCCTTGAAAAACTTTATAGACCCTGAAAACTATTCTTTAAAAAATCCTCGCCTTGAAAAACTTTATAGACCCTGAAAACTATTCTTTAAAAAATCCGCGCCTTGAAAAACTTTATAGGCCCTGAAAACTATTCTTTAAAAAATCCACGCCTATTATAGACCCTGAAAACTATTCTTTAAAAAATCCGCGCCCTGAAAAACTTTATAGACAGTGAAAACTATTCTTTAAAAAACCCACTACTATTATAGGCCCTGAAAAATATTCTTTAAAAAATCCACGCATTCTATAGACCCTGAAAAATATTCTTTAAATAATCTACGCCTTTTATAGATCATGAAAAAATAATCTTTAAAAAATCTGCTCCTTTTATAGACCCTGAAAAATAATCTTTAAAAAAATCCACGCATTTTTTAGACCCTGAAAAAATAATCTTTAAAAAAAAATCCACGCCTTTTATAGACCCTGAAAAAATATTCTTTAAAATATCCACGCCTTTTATAGACCCTGAATAATATTCTTTAATAAATTCAGGTCTTTTATAGACCCTGAAAAAATATTTAAAAAATCCACGCATTTTATAAACACTAAAAAAATATTCTTTAAAAAATTAAATTAAAAATGATTTCATGAATTTTATATTTTCAGATACTTTTCGAACATTGCAATTTGGTATACTCTGCGCCCACTTCGGCTGGCAAGACACTGGTTAGTGAAATTCTTCTGCTTAAAACTGTGTTGGAACGTGGTAAAAAGGTATTGCTAATATTACCATTCATATCTGTGGTACGAGAAAAAATGTTCTATCTACAAGATCTGTTAACAGCAGCCGGATATCGTGTAGAGGGGTTTTTCGGTGGTTATACCCCACCTGGTGGATTTGATAGTATAAATGTTGCCATTTGTACTATCGAAAAAGCCAATTCAATTGTAAATAAATTATTGGAACAAGGCAAATTGGATGAAATCGGTACTGTGGTAGTCGATGAAGTTCATTTAATATCTGACCCCGGTAGAGGTTATATACTTGAATTGCTTTTGGCCAAAATACTTTATATGTCACAAAAATACGCATTGCAAATACAAGTTATTACCATGTCTGCAACATTGGCCAATGTACAATTGCTACAAAAATGGTTAAATGCTGAATTATTTATTACCGATTTTCGTCCGGTTGCTTTAAATGAAATGATAAAAGTCGGTAATAAAATCTATGATAACAATTTGAAAGTTATACGTTCTATAACTGAACCATCAGTGGATATTCGTGAACCATTTCCTACGATACCAAATGATTCAGATCATGTGGCTCAATTGTGTTTGGAAACTCTAATAGAAGGATGTTCGGTTATTGTGTTTTGCCCTTCGAAAGATTGGTGTGAAAATTTGGCTATACAATTGGCCGGTAACATACATGCCATCGGTAAGCAGGGTGGTGAATGGGGTATAAAATTAAAAGCTCAACTCAATCGGGAAGCTATTGATGATGTTAAGCAACAGCTGAAGGATATTCCAACTGGTAAGATTTTTCATAATAATTGAATCAATTTAAATGATATGATTTGTGGTTTTTAGGTTTGGATACGGTCTTGGAAAAAACTGTCACCTATGGCTGTGCCTTTCATCATGCTGGCCTAACCACGGAAGAAAGGGATATAGTTGAGGCAAGTTTTAAATCTGGAGCTCTGAAAATAATTGTGGCTACTAGCACTCTAAGTTCGGGTATGAATGTTAAAATATATCATACACTATTATTGCAATTAAATAAATTCTTGCTTTCTATAGGTGTCAATTTACCAGCTCGTCGTGTTTTGATACGTTCTCCTTTGTTTGGAGGCAAACAAATGAGTTCACTTACATATCGTCAAATGATTGGTAGAGCTGGTAGAACTGGAAAGGTATGAATTGTGGTTGTGTTTTAATATACGAACAAAGCATATCAGTTGAATATTTTTAGGATACTTTGGGCGAATCTATTCTCATATGTACAGAGAGCAATGCTCGAGTCGGAAAAGAACTGGTTATGGCAGATTTAAAACCCATCTATTCATGTTTGGAAATGGACAGCAATGTAAGTTAAAAAAAAAATAATAATAAATTAATTGTGTGCTAATCGCCTAAGAATGCTTCCGATGTGTTGTGTGGAGGTTAAAAATTAATGATTTATATTAATTGAAGTTTCAGGATACGAAAAAAATAATTTATTTGTATATTTTTTCTATATTAAGGTTAAACAGAAATTAACGATTTTATGAATTTTAGCTGTAATTTGTTATTTCAATTAGTATAGAACCTACTTTTAGAATATTGTAAGAAAACGTACATTTTTTGATAGAGCTTTGAAACAGATCTGATCGGGTTTACACAACGAAAAATATAGAGTTCACCTCGGTCATAGATTGTTAACTCAACATTTGATATAAATTTATCTTGTTTACCCCCAAAATTATCTAATTATACAAGATCTCTAGGTTGGTGTCATCTTAGGCCCTGCTCTGGCCATCCAAAACACATTTATATGGAACTCTTGTGGTACATATACTACTCCAAATGCACATCCAAAACGTCGTGATCTCACTGAAATTGTTCGTATTATATTGAGGTTGCCACTAAGAATTGGTAACCTCAATGCCTATATGTCGTCCGTAAATGGTCAACAAAAAAAGGGTCTATCAGGATCTCATTGCAACCACAGTAATGCAATAAATTATGCAAAGCAAGTTCTGTCAGCTAAACAGGACTAAAAAGGCCACCTTAACTCGAATAACCATGCCCCTTAACTTCAGCTGGAGTTGATGCCAGCATATCCAAGACAAAGTCATATAAAGCTCGCGGTCCACGGTAATACGTAAACACGTCGCAGCTTTAAGATATAAAGCTATAAACGAGTAGATCGTCAGCCGACATAATAGTCCGCTTCAGAATACAATAACATTCAATTCAATGCAGGCATATCTCGTGACTCTAGTGACCCATAGCAGTCAAATGTGGTAGTCAAATAAGGCAGTCAAATATGGTACTGCTGAGGTAGAAGTGGTTAACGTGTACATACCGTCAATTAATAGCTGTGAACCGCATTATTTGCCTAACAATAACCGTCTGGTACTAATGGATTTCAATGCTCACAATGAGTTGTGGCATTCCGTCCTAGGTAATGACCAGAGGGGGACAGTGCTGTCAGAGCAAATTGATGGCTCCACGTTCTGTACGGAAAATGAGGATTCCTCCACCAGAATAAGGGGAGAGTTTATCGAGCATTCCGAGAGCGACAAGACGAAGCGAAGAGTATTTGATACGTCGTATAAGATCTCTTCCCGCCGAGGAGGTACCACCACAGTTTACAATGGTTCACAAATGTCATCAGTAATACTAAGTCATCCTAAGCGTTGGGCCCTGACGGAATACCATGTATATGCTGAAACAGCTGGCCGAGCCGAGCCAGGAGTTGAGAACCTGACGAAAGTTCTCAATTTGTCGATAGCCACTCTAGTTTTACGCAATGGATAAGTATTCAGACTTGTTCGAACGCCGCCCTGACAACTGCAACAAGGTGCCTATTCCTTAGGGGACGAATATCCTTCCCTTATGTCAGCATAGCAATATGCTTTCGTTGCAGTACCTGCTCGGGTGCTTTAGGGACAATCATCCCAACCATCATATGGTGGATAAGACTCCCCCACCCAGGCGTGTCAGGAAGGAACTGCATTATCTAGAGAAAAAGATTCAACATTATAAAAGGGAAGCTCTAGATCAAGTAGTCTATCGAGCAGATCTGAATATCACTCATGCTGATGCAGTTGCAGAATGAATGCCGTCCTCGGAGCTCTTTCTTAACTTGGAGACAGAAGACTCCCGCACCAGGCGTGTCAGAAAGGATCTGCACGATCTAGAGAGAGAGGTACACATTATAAAAGAGATCCTCTACATCAGGTAGTCTATCGAGCAGGTCTAAATAGCATTCATACTGATGCGGTTGCAGAATGAATGCCGTCCATGGAGCTTTTTCTTAACTTGGAGACAGAACCTGACTGAATCTGCTAAACTGCTACAACAACAACAGGCTACAATGGGATCCTCAATCAATAGTATCGAATATTTGAAAAAAGGAAAAAACTGAGGAACTTCAGGAACAAAATAGAATTTCTAGATGATTAGGGAAACCAAATCTTAAGATGACTTCTTGTAAATTCTTCCTTTTCTATGAAGTACGAACATATAGGACTATTGAAAATCGATCATGAATCGCAGAAGGTCTGCAACAGTTGCACATACAGTCTGTACAAGAAGCCGACAACCCACAACCCCCGAAAGCGAAAGACAACCGTTCATACACCCATTTTCTGTTTAAATACAAATTGTATAGTTTGGCAGATTCTGGAACATCGTCATCATTAAATTTTAAACAAATTTTATTATTTTGTTACTTAGAAGAAATGTTTATTAAAACATCCTCAAATTTCAGACCCATTTAAAACGAGCCCTATTAGAGGTTATATCTTCTGGTGTGGCTACAACAAAAGAGGACTTAGATAACTTTGTCAAATGCACTCTCCTCAGTGCTCAAAAACAATTGGCGAATGACCAAAAGGAAGGAACCGATAGAGATTTACAAGATGAATGCATAAGCGAAGCTTTGGATTTTCTAATTGAATATGAATTTGTGCGTTTGCAAAACAACGAAGAAACCAATGAACAGTGTTATGTGGCCACTAGATTAGGAATGGCTTGTTTGGGTATTTGAAGCTTAACAATTTGATTATTTTAGAAATTAAAGAGTTCTCCAATTTTAGCTTCCTCTATGCCACCCACTGATGGTTTAATATTATTTGCTGAGCTACAAAAATCTCGACGTTGTTTTGTATTGGAATCGGAACTGCATGCCGTCTATTTGGTAACACCATATTCGGTGTGCTATCAATTGCAGGATTTAGATTGGCTATTCTTTTTGGATTTATTTGAAAAACTTACACCCGCCATGAAAAAGGTTGGCGAATTGGTGGGTATTAAGGAGTCGTTTTTGGTCAGAGCCATGAGAGGTCAATCAAAATTGGATTATAAACTGATACAGATACATAAAAGGTAAGAAAGATTATGATTTTTTATTTTGTCTGCAATATATATTCGAATTATTTTCTTCCTAGATTTTACACAGCCTTGGCCTTGCAAGAATTGGTAAACGAAGTCCCCATAAATACTGTGGCCTCGAAATATAAATGTTCTCGAGGCATGTTACAAAGTCTACAGCAAATGGCTTCCACATTTGCTGGAATTGTTACGTCGTTTTGTAACTCTCTACAATGGGACACCTTGAGTTTAATTGTATCACAATTTAAGGAACGTTTGTATTTCGGTGTCCATCGCGATCTTATTGATTTAATGCGTATTCCCGATTTAAATCATAAAAGAGCTCGAGCATTATTTGATGCGGGTATTACCTCCTTGGTGGATTTGGCTAATGCTGATGTTTTGAGTGTGGAAAAGATTTTATATAATGCTTTAAGTTTTGATTCCGCCAAACAACATGATAATGAAAATGCCATAGAGGCTGCTCAACGGAATGAGGCACGTAATTTTTATATAACCGGTAAAGCTGGTATAACAGTGGCCGAAGCATCTAAAATGCTGGTGCAAGAAGCACGTAGATTTGTCCAATATGAAATTGGTGTGGGGAACATAAATTGGTCGCAACAAAATGAGAAATTGGATGAGAATGGGGAAACCCAAAATGGGGAAGAATTGCATATGTCTTGCGAGGAGAATAAATTCAATGGAATGGAAAATAAAAAAATAGATATGAAGAATGTGGAAGTCGGAAATAAAAATAATGAAAATTGCAATAAAGAAAATGGTAATAAAGTTCAGAGAAAATCCGAGGAGGCTACCAACGACCAACCATCTAAACGTTCGGAAATTAAATCATATCCGGAAAAATTAAGTAAAGAAAGAGAACGCTCGAAATCTTCACACCAAGAAAATGGTGCAAGAAATTCTGATACTCGAAGTTCTAGGAACAATGAAAATAATACGCTTCAAATAAAAGAAAAATCAAATACCAACTCTAAGCATGGACATGAAATGGAATCTATAAAACCTTTGTCGGAAGATAAAAACACATTTGAAAGGGTCACTGCAGAAAATTTCGAAGCCAAGGATTTAATATCAAAATCAAATGGTCCCTATTCTGGTGGTAAGAAATGGAATGAAGCGGCGAACAATTTAAAATCTGCGGATAAAATCTCTTCTGGTATAACAAAATCGAATATTGAACCTAAAAACCGCAGCTCATCTGAACAACTAACTGAAAATAATAAAAATATGGATTCTCCAAAATTAAGAAAGAGCAATGAAGCCAAACCTAATGATTTTAAATCAAAAGATGCGAAAGTGATCCAGACGCCAAATCAAATCTTCTCCGCAAATTTATCTACACCAAAAACCACTGTGGAACCCCTAAAACCCAAGGAGAAACGAAAATCATCCGAACCACTACCACTGGATAACAACGATGTTACTCCACCGAAATTAAGAAAGAGTGATGAGAACAATAAAGCAATTGCCTTAGATGATGGTGAAAAACCAAGTACCAGCAAAAAAGCTCAACGATTATTAAGGGCAAAACAATTATCGGAAATGAAGAAACAGGAATGGGCAAAGAAACGAGAGGAAGAAGACCAGGGTAAACAAAATCCCGCTAAAGAAAATGTTTCTACAAAGCAACAGGAGACAAATAAAGCGTCAAAAGTTATAGAAAACCCCATGGAAAATGGTGTGGGAATCTCGAACAAAATGTCCGAAAATAAGGCGGAAAAGAAAGACCAAGTTTCCCAAAATCCAATCTCAGAAAATAATGTCGAAAAAAGAGGTAATATTCCCCAAAAATCCATCTCAAACGGAATTGACAACAAAAAGGAATCCACACCCAACATAATAACAACCAATGGAGATGTTTTTAAAACTCCCAATACAAATACCCCCCGATCTTCACATGAACGTCCACAAAATAACAATTCAGGAAATTCGAATAAAGTACTTCGAAGAAGTCCCCGTAATAAACTCATTAGTTCCACAAGAATTGATTATCAAACAACGTCCTCGAAAATTGCTACACCACCACAACCTACAGCTAAAAAACCTATCAAACCATTAGTTAAAAGTCCTGGTGAATTATTTAACGATGACAACGATGATGAAGAATCATTTGTATTCAACACGGGAGTTAATGAAGCCATTAAAAAGGTGGAAAATAATCACGGCGAAGAAAAAAATATTTTAAATCAATCGCAAGAGGATGAAATACCCAGTTCACAGCAACTTTGTGAAGATGTCAATACAAATAAAACACATTCACCACATGCCTCAAGATTCCTAAGATCATTGAGGGCAACACAACGCGGTCAGAGTCCCATGACAAAGGGGCGTAGAATTACACCCGAACCTCCCGCACGAGAAGTTGACAAAAAGAAAGCAGAACCCACGAGGATAACAACAGAAAATAAAACCGAATCTCCTCCGGTGGCGGCAAATGGTGAACCCAGCTCTTCTTCAAGTAATATCGAATTATCTGATTTCTCTATGGAAAATTCTCTTATGAAAAATCCCATGCATTTGAATGCATCACACATTTTAAGCTGCTCCAAAGTTGAACCAGATTGTTCTTCATTTAAATCCATTGATATCATAGATATATGTGGTGATCAACAACTTTTCAAGGGAGCTTTTAAGGAATTTATGAATGCGAAACGTTTGGGATTTTGTTTGGGTATACAACAGCAAGTGGCTAAACGTAAACCGATAATAGGAGCAAATCTATTACTTAATCAAGCTGCAGCCGCCGATAGAGATAATGAAGCTCGTATACAGAATATTGATTTTCAAATTGATGATACAAATTATCTAGCTGGTATTGGATTTTGTATATCGGAAAATTTGGTATACTACATGAATATGCAAACGGAGGGCACATGTAAAGGTCTAACTCCCGAAGTAAAATGTAAATATCTACGTATGCTACTACGTTCCCAAGAGCATTGTCTGATAGTTTACGATGCCAAAGAACAATTTAAAATTGTACGTAAACTTATAAAAGATTTGGGTGAGATTGCCACCGGATTGGAAGATCCCAAGGTGGCGAATTGGTTATTGCAACCAGATAAAATGCATAATTTACATAGTTTGGTAAGTGTATTATTCAAATATAATTAAGGACATAAAACCTTTACCATGGAAGCAGGAGCAGATCTTTTTTTAATAATCATTTAGGTTCTAGTAGATTTTATTTATGACTATCCGTCTGACTTCTGGAAGCATGTCTATATTAAATTAGTTTAATTTGGTGGGTCTAGAATTGCCACGGTCTGCTCTCTCTGCTCTCAAATATGAATCATAATAAAATACGTCAGGGCAGAATTTGGTAAGTAATAATTCATAAGGGGTGCAGGGAGTGGGTGCACTTCAGGAATTGTTCCGCGTTGGCCCGGTTGCGAGACTACAGCGAAAGGGATTACGTTGCCTCGGGCTGCGACAACGCAAACCCCTGTGAGTCTTCGTCTATGACTCATCTTCTTCGTCGGAGTACGGAACTATACCGTAGTCTACTAAACAGCGACCAAATATGTAGCATTTAATACCGCACGTTCCCACCACTGATAGTGCATCGTTTCTGCAATTTAATTGCAACGGTCTTCGAGGAAAAATAGACGAGATAGTGGACTTCATGAATCGGAAGAATATTTTGCTGGCGGCGGTGCAGGAAATCAAGCTCAATAAAAATTACACCAGAAGTGGAGGTGGGGGCCTACCATTCCTTATGTACCACTCTGTTCAATACAGGCCTATCTTGCTTGAGCTTGAGTCTAGTGACCATACATGGAATGTATGGAGGTAGCAGTTAAATGTGGTATTGATGATGTAGAGATGCTTAATGTGAACATACCGCCGATTAATAGCTGCGAACCGCGTTATTTGCCTAACATTAGTTTTCATTTGGAGGGCAATAACCGTCTGGTGCTAGGGAATTTTAATGCCCACCATATGTTGTGGCATTCCGTCCTTTGTAATGACCAGAAGGGAACAGTGCTGGCAGAGCAAATTGATAGCTCCATGTTCTGCACGGTAAATGAGGATGCCCCTACCAGAATAAGGGGAGAGTGTCAGTTCGTCAGACATAACCATTGTTTTACATAACCATTGTTTTACTACCTCCCCATAATCGGATCCATCAGCAGACCGCCAATTCCATCACCTCTGAACGCCGCACTTTCGTTAACCATAAGAAAGCTAACCTGCAAGGATTCAAAGCGTTCACCAACCATTGTTTCACATAAACATTCATTCCTTCTGATGAACAGGTAGCAGAAGGAAAGAAAAAAGAAACTCAGAAGATCCCAGAATAAGGGAATTCACATTGAAGGTCAATAGATTAATCTCGGAGCATAACCGGAATAAAGGGTTGGAACATCTGAAGAGTTGCAACATCGCAACCGTTGTGAGTAAACTATTGGAAACGGTTATGTTGCTCTGGAACCCTGGAAGGATGATAGGAACTCACATTGGAGGCCGCAGATTCGTCGCGGAACATAAGCGGAATAAGTGGTTGGAGCATCTACGCAATGAAGAATTATTCAGATTTGTCAGAACTCCAACAGAGTGGACCAATCTCATGAGGTGGCGAAGATCCTACCCTTACGTCAATTTAGCAATATGCTTTCGTTACAGTACCTGCTTGGGTGCTTCAGATATAATCATCCTAACTATCATATGGTTAATATAACTCCCCACAGACGTGTAAGAAAGCATCTGCATGACCTAGACAAAGAGATATCCAGCATTGTATAGTTCAGTTCTAAATATTGTTACGAATATAATTTTAGATTTAAGTTAATTTAGATGAATTCCGTTAATTTAAGAATTTGAATTGTAACGTAAATTTCTACTACGCAGTTTATTTGAATAACTTCACAACAACAACCACTGTATAGATTTTTCTACATCCTTCCATTTCCTCTTTCATTTTCTATTTTGTTATTGTCGTACAATTCTTGTTAAACGTCATTCCTCTTTCTTTGTTATTCCCTCGCCTGTATATGTGTTGTTGTTATTCCTCTTTCTTTGTTATTCCCTCGCCTGTATATGTGTTGTTGTTATTCCTCTTTCTTTGTTATTCCCTCGCCTGTATGTGTGTTCTTGTTATTGTAAGTTTGTTTACTCAAGTTTGTTGTTGTTATTGTTCACTCAGTAAGTTTGTTGTTGTTATTGTTACTCAATGTGTTTGTTGCATTGGTAGATTGTTCGTGATCTAGGTGTTACCAGATCGTCTAGAAACTTCTGTAGCGACAGGCAGGGCTCATATAAATAGAGGGAATGGAAAGGCAGTGAGTCAGTTGTGAATCAGATCGCGAATTGAAACCGTCGTGTAAAGTAAAGTGCAAAGTAAAGTTGTGTGAATAAAATCATTGTAATAATCGTAATCCGAAAGAACCTGCGTTTTATTTGGTACGAATTGTATCGGGAAATAAAACAACGTCTACACGGGATTTAGTAAAACCCAAGAACGTAACAATTGGTGTCGGAAGTGAGATTACGATAATACTACGATGAAGTTTAAGGATCTACGAGTGGAAGACTTGAAGAAGGAGCTGAATAAATTGGAATTGTCCTCTACTGGCAACAAGGCTGAACTACAAAAACGTCTGTTGGATGAGTTCGAGCGCCGTGGTATGAACATCGATACATATGAGTTTGACAGTAAGGATGAAGTGGATTTATCGGAAATGGGCGAATCCAACGGTGGGGAAGTCTCGTCAGTAGCTGCCAGGGGTGACGATTTCAGAGAAATGCTGGCTAAAATGTTGGAGGAAAATTCCAGAAAGTTAGTAGAAAACACGAGACGAATGTTCGAGGAGAATTCCAGAAATATGAACGAGAAACTCGAGAACATTACAGAAGTTATTGGAAGGAGAGTGGAAACCGTGGAGGTCCAAATTAAAGAGTTGGATAAGAAAGTGAAGTCAGTTGACGAGAAGATTCTGTCTGTGGATGAGAAATTTCTGGTCAACGACCACAGGGTTACGAATCTGGAGAAGAAAATGTCGGAACTGGAAATTAAGGGTGGTCCGGTGCGAGTTCCTGATACCACACTAAAAATCAAACCTCCTGTATTCGACGGCTCTACGTCATTCAATGTTTTCAAGTTACAGTTCGAGACAGTGGCTTCTAGAAATTCGTGGAACGACAGCGACAAAGCGGTTGCACTACTTCTGGCATTGAAGGGCAGTGCTGCTGATGTTATACAGAGCATTCCTGTCGCTTCTAGGAACAACTATGAAGATGTTATTGCTGCACTGGAACGTAAGTACGGTGGCGAACATAAACAAAACATCTACCTTATGGAATTAAGGGGAAGAGTGCAGAGGGCAAACGAGACGTTGCAAGACTTTGCAGCTGAGGTGGAACGTTTGGTGCTAATGGCGTATCCAGGAGAGAATCACCCATTGGTGGACCGTATTAAAATCGAAACCTTTGTGAATGGCATACGTGACCCTGAGATTAAATGTGCAACATATGCGTCACCAAAAGCGTCATTTGCCGAAACCGTGTCGTTTGCCCTTGCCCAAGAGACGGCAAGAATAATTGTTAAGCCCCAGACCCACAAGATTCGCCAACTGGAGACCGAAGGTTGCGAACCCAAATCTCTCGTTAACTCGATCAAGGACGCCATGAAGCAGGTAATAGAAGAAACAAAGTTAGTAGGGATGACTAAGCCCAGGGTTAGATGCTACAACTGCGATAAAGCAGGTCATATTGCGCGCGAATGCAGAGCTAAGCGCAAACGATCCAGGTCATCGTCACCACCTCCAACGAAAGATGGTAGACGAATGGCTCAACAGTCCACCAATGAGTCACCGTAAAACTAAATCGAGCCAGTCCAGCGGGGCATGAACTGGCTCCCATCGACGATGGCCCCACAATCTCCATAGCAATAGTACAACAGAAAAGTCACAACCTAACAACAACTGGGTACATTAATGGTGATAAGCGAGTTCTGACATTAGATACTGGCGCATCAAAGTCCATCATAAGATCAGATCTGGTAAAGGGAAAAGTAACGCAAATTAATGGAGTCAGACTGCGCACAGCAACGGGGGAGCCCGCGGCAGTACACGGCAAGATTACCCTGAGAGTAACTATTGCCAATAAATCGGAGAATTACGAGTTTATAGTTGCTGATATCATAGACGAAGTGATAATAGGCGCAGATTTTATGATTGCCTTTGGTATCAATCTGGATATGAAAGAGCGTGTGATGACCTGGTCTAACGTCGAAATTCCGTTAAACGTGGGCTACGATGAAAGTACACCCATTAGACGTCTGACTACGGACCATCCAGAGATAATACCGCCCTGTGCCGAAGCAATAATATGGGTACCAATGAATGGAGATTGTGGAGCCGAGAAGTTGTGGGTGGTGGAACCAGCAGAAAACATCAATAGTGACATCCTAATAGCGAATGCCTTGGTGAAAAGCAACGAGGACGGGCTGATTCCTGTTAGAGTTTTGAACCTGTCAAACAAGCAAGAGCAAATTTGCCAATTTTCCGATGTTGGACAATGTACACCAGCTGAAGCCGTAATTAATTTGGAAACTAGCACCGAAAAGCCAGCAGCCATGGAGAAGAAGCACCTCGACGGCTACATAAAAGAGTGGACACACCAATTATCACCTTCCGAGAGGAACAAGGCTAAGCAGCTATTATGGAAGTATGCCTCTACCTTTGCGTTGACAAAAGAGCACCAAGGAAGAACATCAGTGGTGAAGCATGAAATCAATACAGCAGACGCGAGACCCATTAAACAGCCTCCAAGAAGTGTTCCCCTGGCAAAAAGAGACGAGGTCCAGAAGCTGATAAGTGAGATGGAAAAGAGTGGTGTAATAGAACCATCGTCAAGTCCATGGTGCTCCCCAGTGGTCTTGGTCAAGAAGAAAGACGGAGGCACTCGATTTTGTGTGGACTATCGAAAGTTAAATGATGTCACCAAGAAAGACAGCTATCCGCTCCCAAGAATCGACGACACATTGGACACATTAGCCGGGACGTCATGGTTCTCCACCCTCGACCTGCAGAGTGGGTACTGGCAAGTAGAGATCGCCGAGAAAGATAAGGAGAAAACAGCATTTGGCGTTAATGGGGGTCTCTGGCAGTTCAATGTCATGCCATTCGGACTCTGCAACGCCCCGGCTACATTTGAAAGGCTGATGGAGCGTGTGTTAAAAGGGCTGCAGTGGAAGTCATGCCTCATATACCTGGATGACATCATAGTCATGGGACGCAACTTCGACGAACACATCAAGAATTTAAAGGATGTTCTTCAGCAGCTTTCGTCTTCAGGCCTCAAGCTGAACCCGAAGAAGTGCAGTCTCTTCCAACGAGAGGTGAAGTTCCTGGGGCATCGCGTGACGCCGGAGGGCATATCGACGGATAAGGAGAAAATTCAAGCCGTCAGAGATTGGCCGCAGCCCCGAAATCTCCATGAGCTGCGAAGCTTTCTGGGTCTCTGCACCTACTACCGTCGATTTGTCCCAAATTTTGCCAACATCGCCGCCTGTCTGCACCGCTTAACGCAAAAAGGCCAGAGGTTCCAGTGGGGCAACGACCAAGAAGAGGCGTTCAGTAAACTCAAAGACATGCTATGTAGAGCCCCCATTTTGGCATACCCTATACCTGGCGGAAAGTTTGCTCTGGACACAGACGCAAGTGCGTGCGGCATCGGTGGCGTCCTTTCCCAGGAAATCGACGGCCAGGAAAAAGTCATCGGGTACTACAGCCGGACATTGTCGAAGCCTGAGAGGAATTACTGTGTGACGAGGAGAGAGCTGCTTGCCGCCCTTGAGAGCGTTAAACACTTCCACAAATACCTATATGGCCAGCATTTCCTGCTGAGGACCGACCACGCTGCTCTCCAATGGTTGCTGCGGTTTAAGAATCCGGAAGGTCAACTAGCCCGTTGGATCGAGAGGCTCCAGAGTTATGATTTCAGAATCGAGCACAGAAAAGGCGGAAAACACGGTAATGCTGATGCCCTGTCTCGTCGGCCATGCAAGGTAGAATGCAGGCATTGCTCAAAGGCTGAGAATAAGGAGAATATCGTTGATGTCCGACTATTGCAGTTTGAGTCGGGTGAAGATTGGTCGACGGAACAACGAAGAGATCCCATTCTGGGCAAAGTAATTTCGGCCATTGAAACGGGCAAGCGACCTAGTCGTAAAGAAATCACCTCCGAAAGCCCTCTTTTAAAATCCTATTGGGCCCAGTGGGACAGTCTACTTATAAAAGATGGCTGCCTATATCGCAAATGGGAAAGTGAGGACGGTAAATCTCACCGGAACTTGATCGTCGTCCCAGACTCCAAAATAAGAGATGTCTTGTCGGAGTTTCACGATGGGCCAAGTGGAGGACATCTCGGCATAGCAAAGACCGCTGAAAAGGTAAAGCAGAGATTCTACTGGGTCGGCTGTCAAAAATCCATTGCCGACTGGATCGCCAATTGTGAAAGGTGCATAAAAGCTAAAGGTCCAACACGGAAGAGTCGAGGCTACATGCAGCAGTATAATTCAGGAGCCCCTTTTGAAAGAATCGCAATGGATGTAGCTGGACCGTTCCCCACAAGCGACTCTGGGAACCGGTATGTCTTAGTGGTCATGGATTACTTCAGCAAATGGCCAGAGGTTTATGCTATCCCAAATCAAGAAGCCAGGACAATTGTGGATGTGTTCAGCAAAAATTGGATTTGTCGCTATGGTGTTCCATCTGAGGTTCATTCCGATCAAGGTAGGAATTTTGAATCAGCGATCTTCAAGGAAATGTGTGACTCCTACGGAATCAAGAAAACCAGAACGACGCCCTTACATCCACAATCAGATGGCATGGTGGAAAGATTCAATCGCACCCTTGAAGAACATCTACGGAAAGTGGTGGACAGCGGCCAACGAGACTGGGATGAGCATATTCCAAAGTTTTTACTGGCTTATAGATCGGCCATTCATGATTCCACATCACGGACCCCAGCCAAAGTTCTGTTCGGAAATGAATTAAAGCTACCTGGCGATTTGATATTCGGTGCTACCCCAAACGACAATGTGAACCAAGATGAAGACAGCCAAAACTCTTTTAGTAAAGTCCACGATGCAGTCCGACATCGAATAAAAATGGTTAGCAACCGCATGAAGGCAAGGTACGATCGAGCGGCAAATACCGATGGGTTTCAAGAAGGGCAACTGGTACTATTGTTCAACCCACAACGAAAGAAAGGACTATGCCCCAAATTGCAAACGCACAGGGAAGGACCCTACAAGATTGTCACGAAAATAAATGACGTCGTTTATCGCATCCAGAGGAGCGACAGTCCCAGGTCGAAGATGAAAGTTGTACATTTGGAGCGGCTGACCCCCTACGGAACGGGAACTGTGCCTATTCGGGACGAACAGGCTTAAGCGGGGGGCAATGTTACGAATATAACTTTAGATTTAAGTTAATTTAGATGAATTCCGTTAATTTAAGAATTTGAATTGTAACGTAAATTTCTACTACGCAGTTTATTTGAATAACTTCACAACAACAACCACTGTATAGATTTTTCTACATCCTTCCATTTCCTCTTTCATTTTCTATTTTGTTATTGTCGTACAATTCTTGTTAAACGTCATTCCTCTTTCTTTGTTATTCCCTCGCCTGTATATGTGTTGTTGTTATTCCTCTTTCTTTGTTATTCCCTCGCCTGTATATGTGTTGTTGTTATTCCTCTTTCTTTGTTATTCCCTCGCCTGTATGTGTGTTCTTGTTATTGTAAGTTTGTTTACTCAAGTTTGTTGTTGTTATTGTTCACTCAGTAAGTTTGTTGTTGTTATTGTTACTCAATGTGTTTGTTGCATTGGTAGATTGTTCGTGATCTAGGTGTTACCAGATCGTCTAGAAACTTCTGTAGCGACAGGCAGGGCTCATATAAATAGAGGGAATGGAAAAGCAGTGAGTCAGTTGTGAATCAGATCGCGAATTGAAACCGTCGTGTAAAGTAAAGTGCAAAGTAAAGTCGTGTGAATAAAATCATTGTAATAATCGTAATCCGAAAGAACCTGCGTTTTATTTGGTACGAATTGTATCGGGAAATAAAACAACGTCTACACGGGATTTAGTAAAACCCAAGAACGTAACAATATGTTTTATACTAATGGAGTTGCCACAGCGCTGAATGAATATAGAAAAAATGCCGAAAAATGAGATTTTCATTTCTTGAAAATTGTTCCTTCACTCCTGCTCTGAAGATGGGATTCTTAATATGCAGGCGTCAAAACTTTGCACACCATTTGTTTGGTTTTTGAATGTGGGGAGATTTGTATGCATTTTGGAACAATTTAGATTTTTAATTGTAGACCAAACGGTACGGATGTTAAGATGTTCAGATGAAAACTATTTAATAAATCATTTTAAGTGAGGTTTCTCCAATTTGTCACATATGTTGCTGAATTTAGTTTATGTAATAATTCAGAATTTTCCTTGACATACCAATTCTTTCTGTTATGGTATAATATCTTAGGGTCTCTCGTCCTCATGGTAGAGTGTTATAACGTTTCGACTGAGCAGAATTTAAAATCAGTTACAATTTCTTATTAAATTGTTGCTTCTTTCAGGCCCAACAATTTGCACCGGAATGTTCAGCATTGGTAAATTTATGTGGCAGTGGTAGAGGTTATAACAGCTATGGCTTGGATTCGGATAGTGCTATATTAGCTAAGGTTAGGTAATGTTGTTCATGATATAATAATAGTCGTTAAACAATAATATTAATTTATATATATTTTTCAAATATTCAGGTGTTCCATTGAGAGTTGTGTAACAATACATATTATCAAAGGACAAATTGAGAATTTGGAACGTATTGGTACCGGGCAGTTGCATAAATTCTTTAAAGGTATATAAACATTGATTTGATTTTTTATATTAAATTAATGAATATATTTCTCTAGAACTTGAAATGCCTTTGCAAATCTCATTTTGCAATATGGAAGATGTTGGCTTTCCAACAAGTTCGGAGGCATTACATAAATTATTTCAACAAATGGTCGATGCCATGAAGAGACTGGAAGCTAAAATCTATGAATTACATGGATCGAAATTTAATTTGGGATCCTCGTCCGCAGTGGCAAGGGTGAGGACTTTAAACAAATAATTATTTTGAATGTCATTTATTAATCTTTTCTTTTAATTTTAGGTCCTGGGTTTACATCGCAAAACTAATGGCCGTGTTAGTACATCGAAACAAATATTGGAGAAAATCGATACACCTATTTCACAAATGATAATCACATATCGTAAAATAAGTGTTACATTAACCAAAAACATACAGCCATTATTGAAATGTGTTCAAGATGAAAGGTAAATTGCTCATTTTTATTTTTTTATCCTTACATTTGAATAAGTTTATTTATCTTATTGTTTCAAAATCTGATGTACACTCCCTCCTTTGTAATATTGACTCATTTGCAGGTTTCCTTTTAATTCTATAAATCTCAATCTTATTATTAAATGTTAAATTGCTGGAACTACCATTATCTTCTTATGTTCTGTAATTAAATTTTTTGTATTTTATATTCCTTTCAAAAAGAATCCACGGCCAGAGTATAACATATACCTCAACGGGACGTATATCGATGACAGAACCAAATTTACAAAATGTTGCCAAAGATTTTGATGTGGAAATAGGGTCGGATAAATTCACCATTTCTTGTCGCAGCGCCTTCTATCCGCGCGATTCAAAACGATGCCTTATCTCATCGGATTTTTGTCAATTAGAAATGCGTATATTAGCACATTTATCACAAGATGCTGCCTTAATGCAAGTTATGAAATCCGATAGAGATGTATTTGTAGCGATAGCTGCACGTTGGAATAAAATTCCGGAACAAAATGTTAGCGAGCAGATACGTAATGGTACAAAACAAATTTGTTATGGCATTGTTTATGGTATGGGTATGCGTGCTTTGGCGGAGGGTCTTAAATGTACCGAACAGGAAGCCAACTTTGTTTCGGAACAATTTCATGCAGCCTATCCGGGAATAAGGTAAGTGTGGTACATGTGTTTTTTATTATGAATTATAATTGTAATTTATAAAAATGTTTTTATTATAGGACTTATATCGATAAGGTTGTGAAATTTGCGAGAAATAATGGTTATATTGAAACAATAACTGGTAGACGTAGATATTTGGAGCACATCAATAGTGGAGAAGCATCTATGAAAAGTAAGTAATACTATACTTTTTTTCTTCGTGACGGGTTTATTTAATTTTTAAGGGGATCCCCCCATTCTCAGAGTCAAAAAATTAATTTAGTTTTTTTTATTTAATTCAAATCTACACTAATTCAATAATGTTCCTACAAAATTTCAATTGAAAATTTTAAGAACTGTGTCAGCGTAAAGTGACGGCAAGAGTGATTCTCAAACTTTAAACGCATTTTTCTCGAAGCAGTGTTTTTACGAATAGCAGGGACTTGGTCGAATTCCAACCAACGAGCAGTTTTGTGCGGAAGTGCCGTTACCGTAGGGGTTGCGTTCTATTTACATTACTCTGTCCAGTACATCCCCATTTCGTTTGTGCTAGACTGTAGTGACGCATACATTGACAACTGGAGTGTAAGATACGTCGTCTTTTAGCCCTCAGTAGATTTTTATAAACTATATCATCTCAAATATTTAACCATTGTTGGATAATAAACTATATGTGGAGTCGCTACTCGTATGTGGAATTCAGAAACAAGAGTGAAACACAGCGATCGCCTTCGATCTAGATAACTGGAGCGCTAAGAAGCAGCCTTAAATGCTATTTAAAACCTAAAATCTACATTCCAGGCTGCTTGATGTGCTCTGAGGCTCCGGGAAACGGAAGTCGCTGAATTTTGACCAAGCTAGCATCCTTTACACGACGCCAGGTTGTGACTTCTTCGATAGCAGTACTCACATCAGTGACTATACTCCCTCTCATAGAGACTTTAATGACATCAGAGTAGAGTTTCCTAGTAGGGAATCCTGGACTGGTGGCTCCTTAGGGAACTAGAAATCTATAACTTATATAAACTTAATAACTTAGGATCTCGAATAATATCTGACTCGAATTCTCTAGCCGTAGAACTTCTTCGCTGTTGTCTCATAATAGGAGAGAGGTTAAAATCATTGTGGGGATCACAACAGGTCACTGCAGGATTAGATCTCTAACTTCAAAATGGGATATCAAGGGAGTGGATTACTGCAGTTTATGTGAAGATGAGGAAGAGCTGGAAACAATTAGGTGTAGGTGTCCATCGCTGAGTGACCACCTTTCAATATCCTGCAACTTTCACTATATTTTCTCTCAGGTACCAAGGATGACCACAATGGACAAATGTCTCTTAGTGAACGGTTGCAACCAGCAGCCGTACATCTCTAACCTAACCTATCTATGTTTTGGTTCCACATATTTGTCCTCATATATTTATATCCCCTTTATTTTCGTTATTTATAGGATTTTAGACATTTTTTCAACCAAGTTGGCTCTAATTTGCTATTTTAAATTTTCTTTGGTTGGTTTGATTTTTGTATTATAAAATGCTGGAATTTGTGATACCGGGATCTTAGTGTGTAAACAATATTTTCATAGAACATTTTCAATATAAATACATGTTTCTACATTGCCCCATACTAACGTTTCGCTCCATTTTTGGTATGTTCAAGGTTCTAGCTCAATTTTCCAACCTAAGTGTCTGTAGTTTGATACTTCGTTTGCTCCTACTATGCAGTAATTTATCATGATATTGTCTCGATATAAAAGTCCCGATCTATTTTATATATTAGGAGTGCCCTTTAGGGTCATGTCTTTTTTGCAACCTCGTATCCAAATTGTTATATTTTGATGTTTGATTACTTGATCATTAGGGTTTTATCTAATCGTATGTAAAAGATTAGATAAAACCTTAATGATCAAGTAATTCTTTAAACCAGTAATTCTTTGAAGTAGTAAAGTCAGACTGGACCGACTATATGATACCCTTCATCACTTAGGGTATATTGTACATATGTATCCTTACAATTGCATGTCAATGTTCCTCGAAGGAATCGAATCGATTTTTCCCAAATGGACCAAATAAATGAGATGTGCCAAATTTCATCCAATTTACTTCGAAATGTCGTTCATTGTGAAAATCATAAAAGGATTCAGCGTCCCATACAAATCAGATACCTACTCTAAATTGTAAATAAAATGGCAAATGTTAATCCATTTCTATGGCCAATGAATAATTTTGTGCATAAGTTTTGTGACTTTCCGTGAAAGTTTTTAAAATCAACAATCTTTCAGTTTTTTTTTTTTTTTTTTTTGTTAAAACAATTTCAAAGTGGATTTTGCGGAGGAGACGCTATGGTTGCTGCTGCGCTTATCACCGTAGTGCTAATCACCGCAGTTTCCATGACGTCATCCTCGTCCGACAAGGGCGTGTCATCCCAGAGCTGATTCGGGATGGTCTCCTGACTAAGGCTGAAGAAGCCGGTTTCCTCTAGAAGATTGAGGAGGAGATCCGGCTGCCTCTCCAGGCTCCAGTAGGACAAGTGGCTAAAGAGAGGCCCAGGGTGATGGCGTGGGTCGTCAACACCTGAGGGGGTTCATTGATATCTGACCTTGTAGAGTTCGAGACTGAGGGTGCCAATACAGTCGGGAACCTGACTGCAAACCGTAGAACGCTGATAGGCACGAGATCGTTAGGGGGGACACTTTAAGAAGATAGTGTGCCAGACCTTTGAGATGGTTATAAAGGGGCGCCATTCTTGCCTCGTCGGCTCAGGGATCATAGGCACTCGGTCATTTCCTCGGAGACTCTCCCCTTGAGCCCGCTGATTGTCCGCGACTGTTTATTTGTTATTCACAGTTACCCAATAACCACAGTTACATATAATATAAACTGGAGTTTTTTCGGAAAGCCATATTATGAGGTCACTATCATGTTAGTTAATATTATATTATCTCCATGGGGAGGATATTACAAATGTAACTGGTCGCAACGGAACATAAACCTAACTTTACTTTAGGCTTTGAAGCATACTTTTCGATATTAGTGTATTTTGAAAGCGAAATTAGAGATATGAATGGTAAACAAAAAGAAAACTATTATTTAATATTGCACACCGCTTTTTTCAATATGTCGGAAAGTTATCTATAGAAAGAAATTCCACATATTTTTTAAACCCATTGATTTTGGTTTATGGAATCGTACAAAGATAATTATAGTTACGTTACAATTGAACATAACCCATACATAAGAAACATGTCGATAAGGAAATATATGTTGAGTCATTTTGATACACGTTTTCTGAACAATAATCGATTGAATTATTTGTGTTGATCACAATTCTGAATTTAATCTCTGCAAACACCCCTAAAATATTTGTTATTTTTGGAATTTTCCAATTTAATATTGTGTATACACTTTTCGATTTTGTATTGAAATATTTTCCACTAATTTTATTTTCCCTGCTCTTTACGCTCTCTCTAGATCAAGCTGAAAGACAAGCAGTTAATTCCACGATACAAGGCTCTGCAGCAGACATTGCCAAAAGTGCAATTTTACGAATGGAGAAAAATATTACAAAATATCGCACCAAATTAGGTATTGAACCGGATTCAGTACGTTTAGTATTACATTTGCACGATGAATTGATATTTGAAGTACCCGAAGATAAAGCCAAGAAAATAGCCAAAGTTTTAAGTATAACCATGGAGAATTGTGTGAAATTAAATGTACCACTTAAGGTTAAGTTAAAAATTGGTAAAAGTTGGGGTGATTTAAAAGAGGTAAAATTATAATGATTGTTTTTCAATACATTTATGATTAGAGAATAATTTATTTCTTTAGTAGTATTTATATTAAGACATTAATTTAAAAGGAATGAAATAATGACGTTAATAATATAATTCCTGGTAATGATAGTTGTTTATAGACCTTCCTTTTGTGCCCACTCGGTCCACGAGCCGGGATAGGGTTTGGCGCTAAAAGTTGTAAAAAAAAAAATAAAACGAAGTTAATTAATACATAAAATAGAAAATAATTTCTTTAATAATGTGTACATACTTCTTGAAACCATTTGCCAAGGCCAAATCAGCAGCCTTTTGGGCTCTACCTCCCTTCAGGCAACTGAATATAATGACAGCATCTTCCGAGGGCTTGTCACGATTGAAGTTTGTCTTGAAATCATTATCAGACAATTTGAAAGCACCTTCCAATTCAGGCACTGCAAAGAAAAGATAACAAATTTAATATATAATTATAAATATGTTTGCATGCATAAATACACGTGGGTGTTTATATTGTGGAGATAAAAAACCAATGCCTATTATAAAATATTTTTCCATACAACAAGAATGCTATCATGTTTTTTGTAAATTATAAATTTTATTATCAACATTTAAATTCCGTAGCAAAACAAATATTAGTGACACACTTTAATGCCTTGAACAATGAATGATAAATAATTTCAGTGATGAGAATGCCTGTTTTTCTGCTAATTTCTGTTTTGTTAAGCAGTGGAATTTGTCGTTATTCCACAAAAACAAGGCATCATGATCAAGGTCAATGCCAATGCTCAATTAATGTGTCGTTAAGTAAGAGGTGAGCACAATTTTTCCCGAAAAATGTACATTTTAAACTCCTGTACAAATTCTAAAAGTGTAAAGAAAATATTTTTTTGAGTCGCGGCGGCGATAATTTATATTATTAAGCAACAACATCAATTGCCCGGGAAAGGACAATTTCCTTTGCGAATGTAAGTTGGATTTATGTGTATTAATCATATTTTATTTATTTATATTTTTAGATTCAAAGGTATTTTTAAAATATTAATGCATATATTTTATTTAAAATATCGATTAATGTGTATGTAGTAGCTATAAAATTAGACGCATTTTCCCTAAACGTGTATAGATTATAAATCACCCATAGAACAAGGATATTATAAGGCAAATTAATGACAATATATGAAGAACGATAATTTCCTTTGGAAACTAAAACAAGTGTTGTGTGTATGTATTGAGGAGTGGTCATTAATTACACTGTGCGACAAATTTTATGAAATCCGTAAATTTAAGGTATATAGTGTCTTCGGCAATATTACTTATTGAATATCGAGGAATATGAGTTTCTGTTTTTTTTTTTTAATTTTTGACGTTTAGGCTGATTTTTTAGTTTTATTCTAGAGACTTATAGTAAAACATTATGGCGAACATTTCTGTAGAATATACAGAGCGGTTTTAACCCCGTTTTGAATGAGTTTTCATTCACTTCTGGAAAAGGGGACCGAAATAATCCCTTCAATATACCTAAAATGCAAGGATTTCAAGAAATCATAATTATCAAAATTCTTGAAAAGGGTGAATATTGCCCCTTTTTTTTAGGTTACCTTGCGACGTAAACATTCAAAACGCCGATGCATGTATCTTCTTTTTTTAGCCCCTCTTTCATAATCTGTTTGAATTTTCCGGTAATTATTGTTTGTGTTGTACAGTGTTATTTAGTCGGTAACTGACAATATAAAAGTCAATATATATTGGACAATTTGTAAAACGTTTATTGTGAAGGCAATTATTATAATTAGGCAAGCAAAGGAGAGAAAAAAATGTTTTGAAACTGAAAGCATTTGTTGAGGGTGTATAAAAGACAAATGACCAGGAATATTTCACTTGTGGAAGGTCGATTTTTGTTGCCAAGCAACCAAATAAATGTTAATGTTTTTTTTACTGTTATGTATTTTTAATTTATTTAGTTTATTCTTTGTTTGGATTTTTATTATTTTTTTATATAAGTTATTGGCCATGCTGGCTTTTTTATATTACATTGTATGAAATAAAAGAATAAATTAGTAATAAATTAGTTAAAAAAACAAATTTTTCAAGTCTTTATTAAACTTATTTCTTTAATAATTGTACGGGAAATTATATAATTTTTCTGTTACTAGATAACAATTGTAGTTAGATTGAGAAGGTGGCGAATACAGGTTGCTGTTGGAAAGCATTTTGTTACTCGAATAATACATTGAAAATGACCTGTTACAAAAACATGATTTTGTCTTACAAATAACTTTTACAACACTAGATGTTGAACACGATTTGTTTGAAATATGGCTCAATAAAACTGTGTAGTTGAAAACATTTATCTATTTAAGCCATATTTCCAACAAATTGTGTTCAAAATCTAGGGGTGTAAAAGTTATTTGTAAGTCAAAACCACGTTTTTGTAACAGGTAATTTTCTGTGTATTTTTCGAGTAACAAAATGCTTTCCAACATCGAACTGTTTTCTCTACCTTTTCAATCTAACTACAATTGTTTGCATACTTTTCAAAAAATTCAGTTCAACACACGGAGTTGTAATTCTGTTTTTTGTAAAGCATCTAATTTTCATTCATATCCGATACATATATATTGCATCCCTTTATGCAAAGCATTTGAAATGGATATAACAAATATGTTTTTTATTGTAATCGAATGTGGATTTAATTTCCTATAAATATGAATATTTAATAAATGTGCCATCTATCTCAGTGTAAAATTTACTCAAGCTAAGATTATTTTAAGCTAAAATGTAGCCAATGTAATGTAAATGTTATTTTAGAAAATAGTAGTGGTTATGTAGTTTTAAAAATTGTTTGTTTTTGGAAACAATTTTTAATAAGCTCTCTAAAATTTGATTATTGCATAAATATAAATAAATAAGACTATAATAATAAAAAAAAATAATTGGCATAATTTTTTTGGTCTTTCTTTGTCCTTTTCGACTATCGAATCCAAAAATGTCAACGTACTTCGAACGATTAAATGCCGTGTCCGCCATTCGCAAAACCACTGTTTGAGAAAAACGAGTTTAACGATTGGCGTAACTTGATGCTAACAAAGTAAATTGGCTATATTTCAAAAGTTGGTAAAACTTTCACTTGAAATGCGATTTCCCATGATGTATTGGGTGAATATCAAAATTTAATGTCCTCAATTTTGGTTTTTTTAAATTTAATTTATATATCAACTAATATTCCGCATATTTTCATTCTATATCCAATTCTTTAATGGACTAAATTCAATTTATTTCATAAACGAGAACATATCCCAAAGGGCCATGAGCGATTCCAAAAACTTCATTATATGGACTACTCCAAAAGCTTAAAATTAACAGTAATCATATCATAAACAACAATACATGAACTACTCCAAGAAGTATGTACCGGAATTAATCACACTTATTGGACAATTTAGCACTGTCGTATTTATACGGTATTATTGAAGTCGTTACAATACACCAAATTTGTCGTTCAAAACTCTTTTGACGACAGCACAAAAAAAAAGAAAAATGTGCTAAAATTGCATAGATGTTGTTAACCCGGCTAAAAGTTCTAATTTAAATACCGTTTTAAAGACAAAAATGTTCTACAAAAAAAACCTATCGATCCTATTTTGGCATAGATAACACACATTTAGTGTGATCGAATGCGGACTTTTTTCCGCATTTTTTTTTTAATTTTCAACATTTTTTTAGATATAATCCAATTATAAGTTCAATTATCAAAGTATTTCCCCTGTTACAATAATGCTAACATATTTAAAGAATTATTGATTTTAAAAACACATTTCACGAACATGCTTATTTCATTTCTCATAAAATATCACGTTATTTTTTTTATTTAAAAAGGACATAAATGCTGTCACACAATAGAGTGGCTTGTTTAGAGAAGGTGAGTTCTCCTACTTTCCAATTTGTAATCGCCCTTTATTTGACCTAACAATTTAATCTAGTCAGTAAATTAGATTGCCATGGCAACGTCTCCACTTCAGTCCGAACTGTTACAAAAGAAAACTTCAAATTATTTACAGGTCAAGTGTTATTTTATGACTTTTTTTACAACCTCGTATTCCCAAAAGTTAATTCCTTAGAATATTTAGAAGTCGTTTTTAAGAAAAAAATCATAAACCTAATGTACATATAACTAAAGTACATTCACTTAACCCGTATTTAATTCTTTAAAATCCAATATGTATAATAACGTAATTTCTTAATTTGAAAAACGTATCAATAATCCATCCCAGAAAAAGGATCATTTCAGAAAAGTATTATAATTATATTAAGCTTTCAATTAGGTATTTTCAAGTGAAATAATTTTTTGTAATTAACGTTACTTCTAGAAAATTCTAACATCCGAAGAAACATTTATGAAACGCACCTACGAAGATAAATGTACATTCTTTTATCTGGAATTTAATTTTCACCAATGTTTTTTGTTTTATAAAACAATAACTTTTTAAAGGTGTTTTTTTTTTGAAGTTAAAACAGTTGAAGAGTAGATCATAAAATGATAATTATGTATGTACATTTTTCTTTTTAATTAGTAAAAATGTCGTCTTCCTATTAAAAACAAAGCTTTGTTGACGAAGATGTTTATTTTCTTTTTACAAAAAAGAAGATTTAAGATGTCAAGTGGTGTTACTTAAAAATAGATGGAATGACTCATCACATTTTTAGCAAAAAAAAAAAAAAAAAAAAAAAATCTCTAAGAAATATTAAAAAAATTCCATAATACCTTTCGGGTTTTTATGTTAACAATGGCATTCAACAGGTTGCTGCTGCTACTACGTCTATATAATCTAGTAATTATTCTTTCACGTTCCCCAAAAAATAATTAACACAACTAGTTTCAAAGGAAATATATTTTTTTTCACTTCGTTTGTTTAAAAAATTAATTCCTCAAAATTTAAGTAAATTCACACGAATATATTCGATTGCTAATTTACTTTTAATTGCCGGCATTTGTTTTGTTTTTTTCCACATATTTTCTTATTCCTTGCATTTTATTCATGTTTTCTTTTTGTTATTCTCCTACTTACATGGAATGTTAATGCTTGCCGGCAAAGCACCAGTGGATGCAACTTCATCTTTGTTCCTGACATCGATCAAATAAACTTCAGGATGGTTGGGTACGTCTTTAACTTCTTCGTATGTGGCCATTGTGCTTGCTTGACGGTTCTGAATAAACTGAATGTTAGAGAAAAGTTTTCGGCTATGATTAAGAAGACTATCAATTTAATATTTGACCAAAGGCAGTAATCACCCAGGCAACGTCGAATGTTAAGCCAGCGACGATAAAAGTTAAATGTTAAAATGTTTTTAAAGATAGCGCAGCAACAAAAGTCCAAAGCCAACGACGAATAACAATAGGGAGAGAAGGAAACAACAAAACGCAAATAAAAATAATGATTGGTCATTGGTGTGCGTCGTACTCAAACAAATGGAATAAAAGAGAGATTGAACTGGGGATGGGAATGCTGTTGTATGGTGGTACTTTTTTTAGTGCCAGTTTCATTGATTCGTGGAAATGCAATATATGAATATTGTTGTTGTTGTATTATTACCTTTAATAACTTTTTTCAATATTGTTGTTGTAGCAAAACTAATTTTATTACACGATGGAGTGGGGTCACAGTCGTTGGCTATGTAAGACTTCTACATGGGAAAGTGGACATTGTGGATGTAATGTTAAAACCCTTCGGTTATTATACATTCCATTTAAAAAAGTTCTGTCAGAACTTTTCAAGTTTATAAAGGAAGAATCTGGAACGGAGAATATATTTGAAATCATTTGTGAAGTTTTATGTACCGGAATGTGAACGCAATATGCTGAGGTGGTAGTCATCGTATAGTGGGTGAGTCATTTTGGGTCCCTTTTGAGATAAAATAATAATTTTGATATATATTTAATTATTTATAAAAACCCCTCCCCCTTCTTAGTTTCAAGTTGATATTGAATTCGAACCTATAATTTTTAAAGAAAATTTTTTAAGGGACCCCCCCCCCCCATTCTCGATTTTAAATTTTCAATGGTATTTGAAGATTTAAAAGAGAGGAAAAATTATTTACAAAAAATTGTGTAATTGTTTTGTTGTTGTTTTTTGTAATTAAAGAGAAGTCTTTATTTTTGATGGCGGGCATGATAACTCCTCACTGGAACATCGGAATCCGAAAATTCCAACGGTGTTAGAAACAGTACATGTTTGGCTTTCGTATGAACTAAGATTATTGACTTCGCTCTAAAATTAACAAAATGGCGGACCTTTGAAAAAATATTTTTGGAAAATCGCCGATTTTTGACCAAAAACCAAGTTAAAAAATGAGGAAGATCTTCAAGAGGAAGTTTTTAAAGATAGCGCAGCAACAAAAGTCCAAAGCCAACGACGAATAACAATAGGGAGAGAAGGAAACAACAAAACGCAAATAAAAATAATGATTGGTCATTGGTGTGCGTCGTACTCAAACAAATGGAATAAAAGAGAGATTGAACTGGGGATGGGAATGCTGTTGTATGGTGGTACTTTTTTTAGTGCCAGTTTCATTGATTCGTGGAAATGCAATATATGAATATTGTTGTTGTTGTATTATTACCTTTAATAACTTTTTTCAATATTGTTGTTGTAGCAAAACTAATTTTATTACACGATGGAGTGGGGTCACAGTCGTTGGCTATGTAAGACTTCTACATGGGAAAGTGGACATTGTGGATGTAATGTTAAAACCCTTCGGTTATTATACATTCCATTTACAAAAGTTCTGTCAGAACTTTTCATGTTTATAATGGAAGAATCTGGAACGGAGAATATATTTGAAATCATTTGTGAGTTTTTATGTACCGGAATGTGAACGCAATATGCTAAGGTGATAGTCATCGTATAGTGGGTGAGTCATTTTGGATCCCTTTTGAGATAAAATAATAATTTTGATATATATTTAATTATTTATAAAAACCCCTCCCCCTTCTCAGTTTCAAGTTGATATTGAATTCGAACCTATAATGTTTAAAGAAATTTTTTTAATTTTCAAATTTTCAAAATTTTCAATGGTATTTGAAGATTTAAAAGAGAGGAAAAGTTATTTACAAAAAAATTGTGTAATTGTTTTGTTGTTGTTTTTTGTAATTAAAGAGAAGTCCTTATTTTTGATGGCGGGCATGATAACTCCTCACTGGAACATCGGAATCCGAAAATTCCAACGGTGTTAGAAACAGTACATGTTTGGCTTTGTATGAACTAAGATTATTGACTTCGCTCTAAAATTAACAAAATGGCGGACCTTTGAAAAAATATTTTTGGAAAATCGCCGATTTTTGACCAAAAACCAAGTTAAAAAATGAGGAAGATCTTCACCGATTGGCTTTATCCTAGTTCATACGATAGCTATACACTCACAGAGAAACGTGTAAAAATTTGGAATCGATTGGGTTATTAGTTTTTGAGTTATCGTGCCCGCCATTCACAAAAGAGAAAAACGCGTTTAAAGTTTGAGAAGTCCTTTAGCCGTCACTTGATGCTGACACAATAAATCGGCTATATCTTCAAGAGTTCTTGAGATTTTCACTTGAAATTTTGTATGGACATTCTTGAATTAGTGTAGATTCGAATTAAATCAAATTTGACCCCGAGAACGGGGGAGTCCCCTTAAATAAAAAAAGAAAGGGCTTGGCAATGACAAAAGGCTTTTTTAAATATTAAAACTATTTTTAAGTATACCTTTATATACAGTATACAAAATCTATATTCGTACTCCCTTAATAAAATTAAAAAGCGTTAAGAATTCAAGCTATGTAAAATAAAAACGATGAAACAAATATGGCATCCTGCTTCGTAAATTAAGGCAACCTCCATCCACAGTGATTCTTTCACTAATAGTTAAGGTTAAGTCGTAACATTTCATTTATATGTTCGGAGTTTTTATTTTGATTCTTAAAAAGCTTATTTGATTAAATTTATTAATAAATCTCATTTTTTTAAGTTACATTAGAGGTAGTCATTTCGAATTCGCTCAGGGAAAACGAGAAAATTCCATCTAACTAATAATGCAAGTTTCATGGCAATACCTCCATTCGTTACGGAGATATACGTATTTGAATTTTACCTTGTGTTGAATTATAGCTGCTACGCATTTCTGGTCGCCTTGTACCTGAAAGTGATTTTGGTGAAATTTCACTCAATTTGGCAGGTCATTCGGACAAACCTTTGGGAGATCTCAGATCTCAATTTACATGAAATCGGACCAAAAATATATATGGGAGGTGGATCTAAATTATAACAGATTTCAACAAAACTTCTCATATGTCAATCTGTACTTAATTCAGTATTCTGTGCAAAATTTTGTATAAAACAGATAAACGTTGGCATTTTGTGCCCCATTTATATAAAATCGTAGGAAAAAAATTTATGGGAGGTAATCTAAATCTGAACCGATTTTCTCCAATTTCAAAGGGTTTGTCCCTATTGAATTTGGTCTGTGCAAAATTTTATCCAATTCGGATCATAAAAGCGACCTGCACTTTGTTCACGTGAATACATGGACGGATGGACATGCATACAACGACTCAGAAAGTGATTCTATGCATACTCTCAAAAGGAACCATGGGTCTATGGGTCTATTTTTTTAACTTAGTTTGTGGTCAAAAATAGGCGATCTCCCAAAAAAACTTTTTTTTTCAAATGTCCGCCTTTTTGTTAATTTTTAAGCGAAGCCAGACACGTACTCTTTCTAACACCATTGGAGTTTTCGGATTTCGATGGAGTTACCATGCCCGCCATTAAAATAAGTAGGGGAGACTGGGGCACCTTCGGCACTTTTTTTTAGAGCTCTATATCTCAGTACATATTCAACATATATAACAACTATATGGCTGATTATTGTCCTCTGATACTTAATTATGAAAAATAGTACCAAAAAGATATATAAAAATAGTATTAGTTAAAAAATTTTACAGTTTTGTAAAAAAAGTCAAATTCGCCGAATGTGCCCCAACCCGGGGTACTTCGGCATTTGATGGGGCACATTCGGCACCATAGTCATAGCCGGGTAATTGTCATCGCTAAGTCTGGTTGAAATTCTGATTATCTAAAGGCTCTATTTGGTTTTAATACGCCACACAATGTTTGAATTATAGGGCTTTATTTTCTAGCGGCGGACGTTTACATATCAAGGTCGCACACACCATCAGAAAACTATCGCATTTTCGTCAATATAAGCACGTTTGATCTTTTATATGCAATTTCGAGCCATATTAAAGGATTAGTTTTAAAGACAAACTCAAAAACATTTTAAGGAAATAATATTGCACAACCTGTATATGGCCGAATGTGCCCCAATTTAAAATGCCGAATGTGCCCCGAATGTACTTTTTATAGTTTTTTCATTTTTTTCGATCAGTTTTGTAAAAATATTATATTTTTAAATATTTCTATAATAATACACATCGTAGTTAACCACTTTTTAATAATATTGTCTTAAAAATTTAAAAAGTTTTATACACGAAATACTTACGAAATGGAATTGAAATATTACAGAAACATCTATAAAAATACAAAAACCTATGTATCTAAATAAGCTTATTAGCTAGAAATTTCAAACTTTGTGTAAGTTATTTATTTCGATATTCGATACCTATGTATCGAAACTAGTGATGTACGGTGAGAGCTTCATATCGAAAACGCGATTGCCGAAGGTGCCCCGATGCCGAAGGTGCCCCAGTCTCCCCTACTTCTTTAGTCATAACAAACAACAAAACAAAAACAAACAAAAAATTGTAAAAATTTGAAAATTTAAAATCGAACGGGTGGATCATCCGTTTTGACCCAAACTTATATATTTACCAAAACTATATCATATTCGAAGTTGGATATTGTTGATCTGCTCCTTCTAAACATATTTGTTCGTTTGTCATACCTTTTTTGAATCGGAGTAACTCTATTTCTGTTTAATTCATCCCGTTAAATGGCAATCATATTCGAATTCGAAACATAATGTCAACATATCGATATTTTCTCCATTTTCTTGTTTTAGGTTACCTATTACATGCCACACAAGCGTAAAAATAGGTATGCCACATCAAAAAATGCTTCATAATTTTGTTAATTTGTGTGCCAAATTATTTATCCTAGTTCATATAGAAGTCATTCGTTCCCTGAAATTTTTGGTTAATGGCATATTTCCGATCCCTCAGCCCTCAATGGACACGGAACTATCGGGACTACGAAGAAAAAACATAAAGAATGATGAAAGAGGAAGGATATTCAAAGGAACTATCCAGGAGTTGCACCTATATGGAGCCAAAGGATATAGTTCCTTTTTCGGAAAGTATCGAAGAAAATTAATACTTTCCGGCCAAAATGCGGAATGAACAGTTTTTACCCACGTATTATATTTCTATTTTAAAATTCTTATTTTATTTTTACCATACTATCTATAATGTTTTGAAAAGTGTTTAAAATTCCTTTGCAATCGTTTGTAAAATGTTATTAAAATGTTTATATAATTCTTTTAAATTTTACACGGTGTAAATTTTGTAGAATTGAAAACAAAGAAATGAAAAGAGCATTGCAAAAGGACTTTTTGTAATAAAATATACAATGAATAAATGAAAAATACACCACTAATTAGATCAAACATACAATCATGTAGAAAATAAATATGCTAACTACTGTATAAAGATTCGATGACCTAGATATTCATTATTATGATATATGATATTGTGAAATATTATGTTATCTTACCCCCTAACGTTATTGCCCATATGTATATTATTATTTATATATTTAATATTTATTTTTATTTCATGTCTTGTTTTTCTTGTATCTTCTTCAATGTATTCTCCTTTTTTAATAATAAAAAAACATTAAATATATTGTTAAAAAAAAACAACTTTAAAATTGCATTTTTATTCTATGTAGCTATTATATAAAAAAACATGGGCCCCTGTAGTCCTATGAGAAGCTTATTTATACCTTGAAAAACCGAAATACCCAATTACAAACACTTTGGATAGGAAACTACGGTGAGGACCTTTAAAATATCGAAAATCATTCGGGATATTTATTTTTTATAGGAACTACCCGTCAAAACACATGCTCCTATACTAACAAATATCTGCCAAAACGAGGTATTTTATCCTCTGAAATATTAAATATCAAATTTGAACCACTTTGATTGGAAATTCGGTAAATGCGAACAGCATTTTGCCAATTTTTAAATGATGTCCTCCACTTGATAAAATTGCATGTTTTCTTTATTTCCTTAATTTTTCTCAAAATGAATTAATTTCCCAATGACAACAAACATTCAGCAACAATTGAATATCAAAATTTTCTCAAATAAACCGATTTCCAGTCATTCAAAGCTAATTTAATGTGATTACAATGATTACAATTTCCCTAGTTCTCCGTGTGATGAAATACTTGTTTATCGATACATCGATAACAACTACAAAATCTCCCTTAACCAACGGTAAAAGTTTTATATCTATACCTATATTTATTACTGAGTTATAGCCATTTCAAGTTGACCTTGTGTCAAAATATAGCGGCTACACGATTCTGTTGGCCTGGTACCTAAAATTGGAAAAATGAAGAAATCGAACATGGACAAAAACATAAAATAATGCTTGCTGCAATGGTACCAGATCGCTACCATAATGTTTTAATGGTTGGTTTATAAATCCTGAGCATACCTTTAGGAGTTACATTAAAATAACGAGCCGTATAACATTCACATGGATATCATTTTAAATGATGCACCTGAAAGTATGCTCAGAATTTGTAAACCAAACCATTAAATCGAAGAAAAATCGAACAGTGTGGCAATGATGCTGCTGTTTTTGTACTTTTTCGCTTTTGTGAAAATGCCAATTTCCAATTTGAGATACCAGGCCAACAGAATCGTGTAGCCGCTATATTTTGACACAAGGTCAACTTGAAATAGCTATAACTCCGTAACGAATGAACGTATAGACATCAAAATTTTATCGTTGATTAGGGGAATTTGTGTTGTTTGTATGTGTAACGGGAAATTGTGTAGTTTGAATGTGTATCGATAAAAAAAATGTTCACAATGGAGAACTAGGGAATTCGTGATAATTTGCAAAAACGTTAAATTGGCTTTAAATTACTGGAAATTGGTGTATTTGAGAAAATTTTGATATTCGATTGTTGTTGAATGCTTGTTGTCATTGGGAAATAAACTCATTTTGCGAAAAAATAGGGCTATTAAGGACATTTGTAGGAAATAAAGAAAACATGTTGTGGTGCAAGTTTAGCAATTTGGTATCATTTCAAATGGGTAAAATGCTGTTCCCATTCACCGATTTTCCAATCAAAATGGTTGTAATTTGTAATATTACAGACTTCGAAGCATAAAATGCCACCTCTTGGCAGATATATATTAATAAATATGGGGTATATGTTTTGACGTGTAGTCCCCAAAAATATAGGTGTCCCGAATGATTTTAGATATTTTGTAGGTCCTAGCCGTATATTTCAACCAAAGTGGCTGTGTTTTGGTATTTCACTTTCTCATAGAATAAAAAAAAATGAAAACAAACTTCTTGTGATATGGGACATAGGTTTTTGCAGCTTCCATATAAAGGTACCGCTTCATCCCGCTTCTATATTTTCCAATCGAAATGACATTAATTTGGCATTTCGGGTCATTGAAGGTTAGAAACCTATTTCGCCCCATTTTATGTATCTTGAATATTTCCCGTAATTGGCCATGGTTTTGCGCATGGTTTAATAGAAACTTTGAAAAAATCTAGGTATTTTAAAACACGTAGTCTCTACAGCTCAATACGACTGACTATGTCGATGTCCGCGTATAAATTGTAAAGTTCGTGGTTCATTCGACTGCGATATTCACCATCAACGCAGATCGGCCCATAGATCTTTCGAAGAATTTTTCTCTCGAACACTCCAAGAGCTGCCTCATCTGCTTGAGTAAGTACCCAAGCTTCAGATCCATATAATAGCACGGGTAGTATCAGCGTATTGTAGAGTGTGAGTTTGGTCTGGCGTGAGGTGGCCTTGCTTATGAGTTGCTTACTCAGACCATAGTAACATCTTTTGGCCATCACAATACTTCTTCGAATTTCAAAACTGATGTCATTCGTTTTATTAATGGCGGTACCAAGGTATAAAATCTTTAACTACCTCGAAGCTGTAGTTCTCAAGTTCCACAGTTGGTCCGAGTCTACTGGACGTCTTGCGCGTTGATACCATCAGCCGAAAGTAGACATGTCTTTCAACACCTCTGAACAGATAAGGCTGTCGAATGCGGGTTTATAGTCACGAATATGAGGGTCTTTTCCTGGATTTGGCGCAGAGTGAAAATATGATCAATGGTGGATTTGCCAGGTCTGAAGCCGCATTGGTATGGTCCAATAATGTCATTGACCATTGGCTTCAATCGTTAACACAGCACACTGGATAGCACTTTATATGCGATGGGAAGACGGCTAATACCTCTATAGTTGGCACACCGACAATACCTACTTCTGAAACTGAATTTCTCTGAACGGCTACAGGTATTTGTGTGTAGGTTTTGAAAAACGATATTAAAAAATCGGCTCTCATTTATAAATAAAACCACATATGTTTATATTTTTTAATTTTTTTTTGTTTTTCATTTTATTTCAACTTCAATGACGTCAATTTACTATGTCCGGCATACACATGTTAGGTAACTTATAATTAATAATGTTTTGTGGGTTTTCGCTATTTTGTGAGGTTAGTTTGTTTGTTTGTAACTTTCATTTGTTGTTGTTGACAATTTCAAAATTGAACTAATAAAATTAAAATTACATTCGTATTTAAAATTAAATTAAATGGACATTTTGTGTTTTTGTTTTGTTTTCTTTGAAATATATACATACATATATAAATAATGAGGCTAACTAAAGAAAATATAGAAAAAATAGGAAATTAAAATAAATGTATGAATTAAAATTTAAAAAATAAGACAATGAATCTTTTTTTCCTTTACGTATGGATGTAGTTGGTGATTGTGTTGGTTGCAAAGTGTGGTGTATTTTGATAATTCATCAAGCGGCAGATATTTTGTTTCGCATTCGTTTCTAAGGAGGATTTGTTTAATTTTTTTATTTGTATGAACGAACAACGAGCGATGTTTTTTGTTGCAGAGATTTATTTAAGTTTTTCTGTACAACTCAAGGTATGATTACAAGTTTTTTACTTCTGTGTATCTTCTAGAAAAAGAAATACAAAAAAAGAGATATTTTTTTGGTAGAGAAGGAGAAGAAAAAAAAAACGAGAAAAATAAAACAACAGTCAGTCAACATTTCTTTCATTTAGACAAAAAACAATAGAGGAAAAAACGTAACGACGAAAGGTAGCAAGTAGAAGATGGAAAGGAATTCCATAAAGCTAGGCGAAGGCGAAGAAGTCAGGAAGGAAGTGGGTTAAATAGAGAGGTTAAAAAAGATCCATTTTATAAATACCATGCCAAACAAAAAAAGCAAGCCAAATAAAAGCGTGGAATTAGATGAAAGAAAAGAAAAAATAACTATTATATGAAAATACAAAAAAAAAAAGGAAAAAATGAAAATAATGTTAAAAAAAGCATATACAAAATGTTATTATTTTTTGTTGTTGTTTACAATCAATTGCAAGTATCTACTTTCTAGGCGAGAAAGCAAAGCTTACAAAGTATATATGATGTTATTTTTTTTTATAAATATATAAATTAAATAATTGTTTAAAACTAATAATACAGAAAAAAAGTAAAACAACCCACACAAATTTTCTATTCTATGCATTGAAATACTGTTTTAAAGTCTTCTAATTTTTGTTTGACTAGATGACATACAATATATATATAATTATTATTTAGTTAATTAATTTAATTTTCTTGTTTAATAACAATGTGGTGTGTGGTAGTAGTAGTGTAATTGTATTTTCAAAAAAATCAAAATTAGGATCATTCGAACAATATTTTAAGTCTTTGTTATGCCACTGAAATATTCTGTGGGGAAAGGACGAACACAAGACGGTCGTTTCCACGTCAGAGGGGTCTACGATCCGAAAAGACCCGAGTCTTACTCGGCCAACGTCTGCCACCTCAGTCCATTGTGCCATTGTGGGCTGCTACAACAACAACTTATTTAAACGGTTGAATATAGATTTACTTTCTGAGTCGATTTTAATGAATGTCTCTCCGGCCGTCCTTGTATTTTAAAAGTATAAAGATCACATTTTTTATTCAAATTAAATGGTCTGATAATGTCATTCACCATTGGCTTCAGTCGTTGACACAACACGCTAAATAGCACTAAACACCTAATGTTTGTTCAATTGATACGAAATTTTGCCAATTCCAGGCTTCATTCTAGGATCCAGTGGCATAATCTTTTTCATTAACATATCTAGCTCTTGATAAATTAAGATTTCTCGAAAATACATTTAAATTCTCTTTTAGGAACACAAACACACAGGCACATTGTCATTATTACAATAAATTTTGTTTGTAAATAGTTGGCATTCATTTTTTTAAATAGTTGATTTTTTGCATTCGTTCGTTTCGTTTTAATAAATGTGGCTAATAAACTAAAAACTACACTTTAAATTAAAATAGTATTTTGTTTTGGTGTAAAATCGTTTGGAATCCACTTCCAAAGGCCAAAGTAAATAAGAAATATTTTAATGTGAAGAATTAAAATTAGTTAGGCGTGTAGTTTGAAGTAGAAGTGTTGTCAAACATAGGATAGTCGAACAAAAACTATGATGGGTAGTAGTAATACTCGGTGTTTTTGGTGGTGTTGTAATCGAAAACAAATCAAAACGCTTTGAGAAAAATAATATAGTTGTTAGAGAGATAGATAGATCAAGTTGTATAGGAGATGGCAACTAATTGGTTATTGGTTTCTTTGGTTCTAGAATTTGTGTGGATTAGTTTCAATATTTAGATGCAGTTGTGAATGGTGTTAGCCAAAACATTTATTTAATGGCAGCTAAGAGAGGACTTTCATCGCCTGCAATAATACACAGAGAAAGAGAGAAAAAAGAAAGAAAAAATGCAAAATTAATCACTTGAGTCTCCAAAGAGTTTTGTGGGATTTAAGTCACGGGTCTTAATGTAGGGCATCCGGGGCCACACCCAGGTCACTGGCAATGAGCTTTCATAATTGAAATTGTACAATTGTTCTTCCAACCATTTGCGTTTGTCCTGTGGTTCGGGATAGGTTGAGGCAAGACCTGTTTTAAAAAATATAAATATTTTATTTTTTAGCATTCAATTCCAAAATTCCGAAGAAATAAATCATACCTTTGTCATATGCACACTTGGTAACACCCATAGCAATACGCATCGAAATTTCACGAATCGATGATAGAGGTGGATACAGAGAGCCACGTTCCAAATCGGTATCCGAGACGTAATTGGCAAGTTCTTGTGAGGCAATTAGGAACATATCATCGGGAATATGATGTGTACCGGTGGCAATTACACCCAAAGCAACACCTGGGAAAATATAGGCATTGTTACCTTGGCCAGGATAGAAAGTCTTATCGCCAATGGTCACGGGAGGGAAGGGTGAACCCGAAGAGAAGATAACACGTCCCTGGAAATAAAATGTACATAATTTTGTAAAAATATTGAGTTAAAAAAAGCAAGAGAATCTTTTATATATTGTCCACGTAATAATATGAGGCTTAATTAGTATCGAAGGTTTTAGATTGTAGAACCCACTGTTGCAGAAACGGGATTGGTAGCGGCCAATGTGGTAGATATATATTTTACATTCTTCCTATGTTTATTTCGATCTTTACTAAATTGCTTGTATCTTCGAAATCCCTTAATGTTATGTGGGTAGTATTGGTGAGGCTATTGAAAATATATAATCTGAATTTCGATCATAAAACGTTGACTTCGACAGCTGTACTATTAGATCCTCATGACTTCGACAGCAGTTCTATTAGATCCTCTTGATTTGGCTAGATATCGAAATTATATAAGTTAGTGTATGGACTTGTAGCTCATGTTGGGATATCATCAATTCGCCCAGTGCTAGTGATGATGATTGCACTGTACTCATGGCTACAAATTCACACTTTATTTTAACTTTGGACCAAATATCCCTTTTTTGATCATGCAGATTCCGCTATATAATAATTTGGTCAATTTCTCGGTAACAACTAGGCAGGTAATACAAGGTCTCCTCATGGAAACGGGCTTGATGTGAAACCCAGTTTACAGTTCCAACATATGCCATCAAACCCATCAATAAGATTAATTTACCAACTCCCCAGGTGCTACGCCGAGTTACTGGAGGTCTCTGTTTCTATCTTTTTTGTGCCAGCATGTTGTAGTTGGTGGACGGAATTTGTTTGTCCATCGATCTTTTAATTCAGTGGCATTTTTATCTTACCATTCCATGTGGTCACATTTCATGGAAGGTATTTTCATAATCCCCAGGTTGGAGAAGGCTACAAAATTAGTCTCAGCAGCTACTGTCCTTCAGCTGCGAAGGGTGGGCGTGAGCACCGAGGACGACATTCACACTGTATTTATTCAGCCCTGCATTTACTGCATCACTATGAATACTTTTTAGACCTGCTCAAAAGGACACGTCTGGGTGGGGAATTTTAATCCACCATATGATGGTGGAAAGCATAATGCTATGCGGACGTAAGGAAGAGATCTTCGTCTCCGGAACCCTGGGTAAGAGTAATGCCTCAAAAGTCTTCGCTGCTGCTTACAAAAGTAAAATCGGTCTGTATGATTCACCTTTGTTGGCATCATTGCCTGGCTTCAGTTGTGGAACCATCCTCCATTGTCCAGGCTTCGGGAATGATGTGCGTGGCTATTCGTCCAGTTGTTTCAGCATAACCATGGATATTCCATCAGGACCCAAAGCGCGCAGAACGACATACGGATAACACATGTAACATAACCCATTGTAAACAGTGGTGGTACCTCCTCGATGGAAAGAGATCATATACGACGTAGTACACTTGACCCTGTCACTTTCATCGCTTCTGATCAGTCACAGTTTTGTGGTTAAATGAGACTGACGTCCTATCATCCTTCTTACCAGGGTTGAAAGCGATGTAACCGTTGCCCACAGTTTACTCACACCGGTTCTGATGTTGCAACTCTTCAGATGCTTGAACTATTTATTCCGCGACTAATCTGCTGATCTACAACGTGAGTTCCCTGATTGTGGGATCTGCTGGGTTAGATCGTCGGATCACATCACGTCTTATGTCTCCATCTCAGGTATTCGGTCACAGCAGGTATCAACCTAGGGGCTGCAGTTGCAATGATGTCTCGGAATTCCCTTTCTGCTACCCGTACATCAAAAGCTTTCATAGCTTATCTGAAACGCTGGTTGATAAGCTCTCTGAATCCTTGCCAACTGACTTTCCTATGGTTAGGGAAAGGGTGCCGTTCAGAGGCCATGAAATCGGTCGGTCTGCTGAAGGAGACGATTATAGGGTGGTTGTCTGACCCAAGAGAAAGGACAGGCTGCCAGTAGACGTAATTATCAGACCGGGTGACACAATGGTTATGTCTGGCGAACTGTGACACTCTACCCTTATTCTGGTGGGGGCATCCTCATTAAACGAGCAGAACGTGGAGCTATCAATTTTCTCTGCCAGCACTTTTTCCCTCTGGTCCATTACCTAGGACGGAATGCCACAACTCATGGTGAGCATTGAAATTCCCTAGTACCAGAAGGTTATTGCCTCCAATAGGAAGCTAAACAATTCCTCGTTTAACGTGACTGAAGAGTTTTATCATCCTTTCTTTTGAGTTTAGAAGTCCTATGGCTAAGAAAAGTGAAGCGTTGAGAGATGATGTCGGATGCTTATGAAATCCTCTAGTACCAGGCGGTTATTGCCATTCAATAGGAAGCTACTTTTCAGATCAGTCGTCATTCCTCGTTTAACGTAATTACAGATTTCTATGATATTTTTTTCTGAGTTTAGATGCTCTAACCATTTGTTCAATTTATGTTCTGCGACCAATGAAATAATCCTGGAGCATTCCTGAGAATATTTACTGACATTGGGATCAATCCTTGAAGATGCCCTTTTAACGACTTGTGATAGACATTTTCAAATTCTTCTACATACTAAATACTAGTACAACATGGACCAAAGGCTATGTTAAAGATAAGAAGTTTTAGAGCCATACTCAATATACCTAGGAAATAATTGATACATTTTTGCTTCCACGAGGAAAGCATCTTCCATAAATATCATTCAAATATTTAATCCTACAAAAGGGTGAATCTAAGTATTATATTCTCCTTTTGAGTAAAAAATAAAACTAGAAATTATAAAACGATCTTGACAAAAAGTTGACTTACCTCCGTATTTTGATATGCCTGCTCGGCAGTACATTCAGCTTTGCTTGTAGGATTTGACAAAGCGAATACAACGGGGCGTTCATTATTGGCAGCCATTGTTTGTAGGATTTTAGGAGTGAAAATACCGGCAGCGGCTGAAGCACCAATTAATACCTGAAATTAAGTAAAATGTTATGGAATTAAAATATTTATTATTTATTTTATTTTTTCTTGTAAGGACAATGATTATTTAAATAGTTTTTAAGTAAGTTTTTTTTTCTCTCTCAAGTCGAGCTTAGTGATCGTAGTTTTGAAATGCAAAGGAAAGTCAGGGGAAGAACCTATGTATGCACCATAATGCGACGCGTTTCGACGTCGGAAGTGCCTTAGTGGTTCAGAACGCTATGTGGTCTGGCAACATTTCTATGGCTCTGGAACAAAGGTTCGAATCGTAGCCATGCTCAGTTGTAATCATATTTCTTTATTCGAATTTTGCCAGTAAGGGCGATGATCATTTGCATGGATTTTAAGTGTGTGAGTGAGCTCGACTCGAATGAGAAAAAAGCTCACTTAAATATTCTCAGATTTTTTATAACAAAATACACCTACATTAGGTTTAACTTTTTCAACAATATCTTCTAAATTCTTCATGGGTTCAACATCTTTGGCATAGTTGCATTTGTGGCCCTCAAGGTTGCCATCTTTGCGAGTGGTTGTCAAGAGACCATCAATATCCACCATCCAGATTTTGCTACGGGCTTCCTAGAATATAATAAACAAAAATAATCACAAAATATCCCAAAAAAAAAAATCGACATCATTTTCCAAACCCACCTCCAATGAAACACCTTCGGCAACCATAGCTTTCACCACCAAATCAGCAATACCAATAGCAGCTTCACCGGCACCGGCAAATAGGAAAGTATATTCGGCAAAACTTCTACCCGTAATACGTTTACTGGCATATAAGCCAGCCACCGCCACGGAGGCAGTACCCTGAATATCATCGTTAAAGGTACAATAAGTATTGCGATATTTATCGAGGAACCTAAATGCATTATGATTGCCAAAATCTTCAAATTGGATCAAAGTATTTTGACCGTAACGTTTGACCACGGCTTGCATGAATTCATCAATGAAATCATCATATTCACGGCCAACAACACGTTTTTGTCGCAGACCCACATACAGAGGATCTTCGAGGAGATCAATGTTATTTGTGCCGACATCAATCAAAATTGGTAGACATTGGTGAGGTTTGATGCCAGCCAAAGCGGTGTATAGGGCCAACTTGCCGACAGGTATACCCATACCAGATGCACCCAAATCACCCAAGCCGAGAATACGTTCACCATCGGTTACGACAATGGCACGGACATCGGGTTCGGGCCTAAGGGGAAGAAAGAAAAGAAATGTTAGTAAAAAGGGTAAAACTGACAGTAGGTTGGTGGTGTAAACATTTTTGGGCATAAACCCATTCCATTGTTGGTAAGGAAAGGACTAAAGTCTAATGTGACCAGTATCGCATATTCGACCCTTTCCGAATCATATATTATGCGATTATTCTATTACTTACCAATTCTTAATAACATCAAAGACATGACCACGATCATTTATTGTTACAAATAGACCACGTGGCCGACGATAAATCAAACCGAAACGTTGACATGCCAAACCGACAGTTGGTGTATAAATAATTGGCATCATTTCTTCAATATTCTCGGAGAGAAAACGGAAAAACAGACGTTCATTACGATCTTGCAAATCGCTCAAATACAAATACTTGTTCAACGCTTCGCTATAACGATTCACAGCTATTTTACACAATTCCAATTGTTCTTCCTGAGTTTTAAAGCGGGCAGGCTGCAGGCCATGGATGCCTAATACTTGTCGTTCTTCGAGGGTGAAAGCTAAACCCTACATGGGGTTGAATGCAAAAATTAAAAAAAACACAAAAATTTGAATAAAATTTAAATTTAGTGTCAGTTTTACAAACGCTCTCAAATGACATAAACGCCGCCGCATGCCACATAGATGCAATGTAATCCATGTGTCATGGATGATAATGACCAAGGGCAGCACTGGACTAACGTTTTTTGAGTGTCATGCCTGATTGGCCAGCCATTATACAAATTGTTGTACTCACTTTATTTAGACGTGGATCTCGAATGTGATCGATACCCATCACTTGCGAGGGGCAGAGAATATCACCGACCACTTCATGATATTCGCGAGTTTGTGTGTCGTTGATCGCCACAGCAGTGCTGGCAGTTGTGGGATTTGTGACTGACTGGTGGGGTTGGCGTGCAGCAGCGGAGGCACATATTTTTGTTAAATTGCCATATAAACTGTAAAGAAAAGGCATACAGAATAAAATTAGTATATAACATTTTAATATTAGTATGAAAAATAAGTGTTATAGTAATATTGAAATATGACAAAAATTTGTAGATCGGAAATAACTATGGCACTTTACCGTATTTTGAATTAAAAGTTTAAATGAAAAAAGTCTTAAGGCTTCTAAAGTTCATTTAAACATCGAACTGAAGATATTTGTGCAAGCACATCCTCCTCTAACGATGAAAAAGGATATCTCGTGCATATACAGATAGCGGGTTGAGGATATGAAGGAAGCATTTTGCAAAGCTTCTGGTATCAAATAGTGGCGGTTTTGGATATCTTCCCCCAGAACCAATAATATATTCCGGTATAGAGTGTATACCACCTAGCCGAGATGAGGTCAGAATAGCAATCAATGAATAATAAAGCAGCAGTTGCCGATGTGTTACCTGTTGAACTTTTTCAAGACCGGTGGGCAAATATTGATCAGTAATACGCACCAGCTGATAAGTACAATATGGCTAGAAGAATACGTTCCCAATGATTGGAATATCAGCATTCTGTGCCCTGTACACAAAAAAAAGGAGACTAGGAATTAGTCTCCTTTCCATCGCATATAAATGTTATTCATCGTACGGTGTGAACGACTGAAGGCAATGGTCAATGACATAATTGGACCGTACCAATGCGATTTAAGACCTGTCAAATTCACAATAGACCAGATATTTACACTGCGCTAAATCCTGGAAAAGGCACACGAAAAACACATCACATATTCGTCAGCAATGAAGCCGCATTCAATAGTACTATCCGCTCTAAAGGGTCTGCGTTAATACGTCTATGCAGGATAACTTTAACTGACACAGATCAGCAGTTAAGTCGGAAAGCCATTTTTGAAACCCTTTAACACCGAACTAGGGCTTAGACAAGATAAGCTCCTATTGTGTTACATATTTAACATCCTTGAGAGAGAGCGATTTTCCGACAAATCTATATACCGATCTGCGTCGATGCGGAATATCGGTGTCGAATGAACCACGAACTATACCATATGTACACGGACATCGACATAGACGATTCGAGCTGCAGCGACTGCGGTGGCTAGGTCATGTTGTGCGATTGGATGAGGATCGCCCAAGCTAAAAGGCATATGAAAGCCAATTGGGGAGGAAAAGGCCAAGTGAAAGGTAATATCTCGAAGCACGGTCATTTAAATTGGAAAAACTGCGCACAAGATCGACGCGCCTGGAAATATTTTTTAAGTTCGGCTTATTGAACTAATGTTCTGTCTCGAGCCAACGAAGTAAGTAAGAAGCTAGTCGAAGAGTACTTATCCCGGTCTCTATATCCCAGAATATTTCAACTCCTTTGTCGAATCCTGTGATATCCTTATTTGAGTTCTACTAAGGTCTCTTGTCGCAGATTCCTTTTTTAATACTTATTCAGGTCTCTAACTCTAAAGCATGCCGTTACTTTCCCCGCCAAGAGTACTTATTCCAGTCTCGACTTAGAAGAACTCGACTAGAATGGCTACCAGGCTTCTGCCCTCGAATTTCGTCCTCTAAGTTATCCATAAATATCGGAAGGACAAATTTTCATAACTTTCCGGAACCGTCCATGGAATGCTTCTGGCATCACAGTGATCATATTGAGTTAGAGAGGTTTATTTTATCCTGCAAAACTTATACCCCACTTCCAAAACTGTTCAGGGATTATTTCCACTTCGGGAGTTTTCTTTCTTCGCCTCTCGTGTGTTGCTTGGATTTCTAGTAGTCTTTTCATCATATCTGGGGATTGGAATTTTGTTATTAATATGGTGATCTTTCTTTGTTCTGCATATGTTCCATCCACTGCACAATGGCCTGACTTTAATTCCATATAAAGGGAAAATAGGTTAGGTCCCACTGAGGGTTACAACTTTTTGGTATGAATTTTCGAAAAGGACATCGAAAATGCAACTAGGCTACTTGTAACATTTCTGGAATTATCGTGAATATTTGAAGTTACTATAAACGAAATAACAAATTAGAGGGTAGAGGGTATTATTTAACCACCAAGAGTATTGAATGACACTTCGGTTGGAAAATGAGTTGTGCGTCTTCAGCAAACCTACAATGGGGCGGAAACATATATTGAAACATATTGAAAACGTTCTGGAAAGATATTTTGTACTCTCCAAGAACTCGAAATGCTAAATTATGGCCACTTTCATTGGAAAATCCTAATGAAACATGCATAGTACCCATTAGTGGGACTATACTAAAATGGGGACCGATCTATTCAATATGTGCACATTTTAAAATCCGTCTCAATTATTTCGATCTGCATCGTAATTTAAACATACATATGGACATGACTAGCTCTACAAGTTTTATTCTGGTCAAGTGTATATACTTTATAAGGACTTCGACAAATATTTCGCGGTGTTTTAAACCGAATGACAATTTTAATATACACTACACATAGACATAAATTAAATTGACGGAATGTGGTAAATAGCATTGTTTGTAAAAATAAACTACTTTATGATATTAAAAAGCATATAGTACTTCCCTAACTAAAATAATTAAATAATGTACAAACCCATTAAATATCGTTATAACCAAATGAATAAAAAATAAAAAAAAACACACCTCTTATGTTTAGACAACAGCAAAAACACATTTTTAACGCGTCTAATGTCAATTAGCTGCTGATATGAATCTTTCCGTCCATCATTCATGAAAGCAAAACTTCGTCACAACTCTAAAAAAAATATGATGAAACAAAATTCTGACGAATGCAAGCGAATCAAATCAAAAAACAACATACGAAGAGTACATAGTTATTTATTTGTTAATGAATAAAGTAAATAGTAACAAATAAAAACATTCTTATCTATGATGATATTGTCTCTCTTCCCATTTTAATTCGGACATCTAAAACAAATAATGAGTGCTATGGTGTTAGCAGAGTTTATGGATATGGTTTGTTTTTGCTGCCGAACAAATTCCCATGATGTGTAAAAATTCGTCGAAATCACAAGGTAAACATATGATGATGTTCTACATAATATGTTTTGAGGAAGTTTACGATCGTATTTGTTTATTACGACAAATCTAGAAATATTCTATGCGAATGCTTCTGTTGGTACACAAAAGCTGGGAACATTATTCTAGATACTTCACAAACATTTAATCGTGTTCAAACCGGTTAAATATTTATTATTAAATAAGAAATGATGTAATGCGTTATTAAATTAATATACTTATTGTTTCAAACAAAAGTTTTCAAAAGAAGTTTTCGTAAGCGAATCGATCACAGCCTCATTGGACAAAAACAAAAAATGAAATTTGGTATGAAATGTATGCATACGCTGCAGTCTATATGAAATAATGGCCCTATTTTTTCACCGCTATTAAGTAACGGAAAGACCAACTATATAGAATTAGTTGGTCTTTCCGTCTGAAATTCCGTAATGGCAAATTTTCGGACAGCGAAAAGAAAGATGTGTTTCATTGGCGGTTTAATTCACACCAATAACTTTATTTCATTCTATTCCATTATCTTATTATTCTACATCTAATTGTAATTTTACATACTATTTAAATACTAATTTTTACAACTAAGAACTTCATATTATGTTTACATTAAAATTATTAATTCATATTTAATTTATAAAATAAATATAATATAATAAAACAAAACAAAAATTTATTAAATTAAATAAATTTTAAGTAAAATAAAAAATGAATGAAAAATATAAATCTGCTCCAATAGGTGGTATAATACCCTTTATATGGACATTTAAAATACTAACAAGGATGGGTCATTTATGGCAAAACGTTCCAGGAGAAATGAGATTAGGACTATGAAATCAATACCAATAGTCATTCGGTTCAGAAACTATTAAAATGTGTAAAATTGGCGGGATATTTGTTTGATTCATTCACAGTTTATTTTTTTTTTTATATTTTAAATAACATTTTTTTTATAGTTTATTTTTGTCCATATTTTAAATGAATTTCGCTTAGAATACATGTAAAAATTCCCATAACCAGAAAAAAGCTAATATTTTTGCCAAATATATACGGGAAATTACAAAAATCTTTTAAATTCCTATAAGCTGAGGTTTGCAAGGTTATAACTCGCGAAATATGAACATATTGCATAAAATTTAAATTCAATTCTTTAAAATGAAGTGTTTTTGTCAAAATCTTAAAATATTGGTAATAAATAATAAGTTGCGTGGAAGCTGTGATGGTGGTAATGTAAAAAAAAAAAATGGGTGAAAATGTGTTGAAGCCAACGAGTTTTTTTGTGTTCATTCCCGATGTGTGGCTAAACTACACAACGCACGCACATGTGATCAGTGACTAAGTTGCAGAATACCCCATGGACAATATGGTTCTAATGTAAGATTTTTCGATATAATCACTGCATCCACTCAAAATGGATGCTGACATGTGGAAGCCGGATTTTCCGTGTTTTCTTCTTCTTATAATTAGGATGCGCATCCAGATAATAGAATAAACTAATTATAGGATTGTAGAACTCGTGATTCTGCTTTGTTTAGTGTATATCTCATGAATGTGCTCACTGTAGCTTCCTTGCAATTGGGTTCCAAAGACGAAAATTTGGTGCGTAAATTTTTATAAAAAACATATTTTTTGAGTCTAAAATTAAGAAAGTCCATTCAAATTCCGTGGAACCCCGCGTGATTTTAGTTTTTTTACGTGCCAGATCTAATGAGCTCATTCATATTCAATTCCGTCCAATAAAACGGCGGATATAGGAGAAATCGATTCTATCCAAACTTTGCTCATCGTAATATTTCTTCTAAATTTAGTTTAAGTTCGAAGATGGAGAATATCGGCCCACTCCTTCTGGTAGCTCCCCCAGAAAATGGTCAAAATAGTACTAAAATATAATTTTATAATATCATGTGAACGGACTATCCGATTTGAACTAAACTTTGCACAACTCAATATCTTTACGAAGTCTAAATCAACTGTGAAGATGGGACCCATTGGTTCACTCCTTCTGGTACCTTCCCCACAAATGGTAATAATGTTCAATATTTATAAATCCTCTAACAGGCGAATGGAATGTTCGATTTTAAGCACATTTTGTACAATCTATTACCTTTATCTAGCCTAGATTAAGTCCAGAGATAGGAACCTCTTTCTGTTATCTCCCCCACAAATGGCAAAAATTAACAGTTTGAACGATTTGAACCACACTTTGGACAATATATAGTCTTTATCTGGCTTAGATTGAGTCCAGAGATGGTAACCATTGGTCCATTCCTTCCAGTACCTCCCTCACAAATGGTCAATATTGTATAAACTTATACATTGAATTTGCAGCGAATTGAATAACCGATTTCAGTATTAAATCTTAAACTTCTTTGATAAAAACAGATATATATCTTATATAAAGCTAATGGTAAAATCTGTGTGTAATTCCAAAGCGTCAAAGCTCCCAAAAAACGTATTTTGGATGTAGCGTTATATGAGGCATTCACTAAAGAGTGAATCAATATTGATAATATTAGGAAGATTTTCTACCCACAGAGAACCAATCGTAAAAAATGTCAGCCAATTCGGTTGATAAATGTGTACAAAATCCCATAATTCCGAATATTTGTGGATACCATTATATGGGGGACATACCAAAACGTGGACAGATATACCCCCTTTGCAATACCAATCATCCTACGAGTAATAACATTGCCAGTACAAACTTTCGAAGCTCTATTTCAAATATTTCGGTCTATATAGAGATTGCAATAGACAGGCGGACAGACAGAAGTCACATTTTCGATGGACTGATATCGTATGCAATTTTGGCGAATAGTACACGATTTTTATATATTTTAGTATTTAATAATTAGCTAACATTAAAGATGTGCGTAAATAAATTGCACATGTATTTTACCTGATAACCAATATTTGTTACTATAAATCGAAAAAAAACTTTAAAATAATAAAAAAAACAACAACCATAATTATCTACCAATACAAAACAATTCACATAAATTTCCCAATTTATATATGTATATACCATACATACATATATCATTCCACCCAAAAACAAAATAAGTAATCGATTTGTTTAGTTTTACTATTTCTCGATAATAACGTCATAAATTTCATTTCTTGTCTAAATCCCAGCAACTACCCCCCACAAACTAATTTCTGTTGTTGTCAATGATATCATGGAATGAATGAATGTCAAGTGGTTGCCATAAGTACTTGTTTCCAGCTTTTATTTTTTTATTTGTAGTTGTTGTTAACCACTTTGAACTAGAGCAAACAGCCGATATGTTCCAGTTGTATAAACTGAAAAAATCGACACTGGCTGACTGACTGAACAGTCAGCTGAAACTATCCGGGTGTAATCAAGCAATTCTGTTCGGTTTTTCGTTTTTATGAATCACATTGGGGCGGTGAATGGGAAATTATGACCCAAAAGAAAACAGAAAAACGGAACAGAACGCACCAAACAAATGACTCTAATTAGCCAAGCCCTGAGAATAGCAAAACAATTTACGCAAAAAAAATAGATAATCGCTTGGATGACGGTCTGACTGACTGCTAGATTAAATCTAGCAATGTAGCAACAAAGTAGTTGCTCTCAACGATTTTCTTTTTCACCTGATTTACCCCTTCACATTAAGAAGCTTTTCGTTTTAACAGCCCAAACAATTTGATGATATCTTGTGATGAAATTCAATTTTTTTTTTTTCAAAAAATGTGATAACATTGAAATAACCACCGACAAAGTCAGCTGACAACTACCGTTTTTTCGGGGGTAATTTCATTATCACAACTTTTTGTTGTTGTTGTTTGTAGTAAAAAAACAAAACAAAAAATTCACACCGCATGATATAAAGATAAAAAAGACCAATAAAATATTTAATAATTATAAAATAATTATAGAGTCCCCTAAAATTGATTATTATGACGTATTTCCCTTGGAAAAGAATTTTCTTAGTGACATTGAACTTGTAATGTATTACAAAATCAAGATAAATTGTTTTAAAGCTATTCTGAATACCGGTTAAATAGCAAAAAAATATTAATATCAAGTTGTAAAAATGACGAAAAGTTCGGTTAGAACTTTGCCACCACATGACAGCTATATTTTATGAAAAAAATCTACTAATCGATATATTACCTTGAGGTTATTCATATCTTACCCACGAAATGCCAAATTAAAGCCACTTCGGGTTGTGGTTACGTCTAGGATCTTAAAATAAATTAAATCGGACACAACTCTTACATGGAAACTATTTCAAAATATCGACCTATTTTGCAAATTTTCTGTTATCCTCTGAATCTTTAAACCTCCGAAACCATTAAGGAACAAATTACAGTTTCTTCAATTGGAAAATCCCTGTACATAAAATATAGGAGAAATTTTCAAAGCGAGAACGTGTAGCCGACAATTTTCTGCCTGGACACACGAAATACAAAATGACAGCCACTTCGATAAGTAATTACGTCTCGGACCTTCAAATGCCACCGACAATTTTGTGCCTGGAAGTTTTGTATACTCTGAGAAGACGACATGCCAAATAACACGATCTTCCGTTGGCAAGTACGTCAAGGACCTTAAAATGCATAAAATTGTCGACGACCCCTACATGGGAACTACTTCAAAATATGGAGCCTTTTTTGAAAATTTTCACTCATCGTATATGAGCGCTATGTCAAAGCATGGACCTTTATCGAGGTCTGAAGTCTTCAATTCTCTGAAAACAGGGTGAGATAAAAAAAAGCAACAATGTCAAATGCCATATATTTTTTTAATTTTATTGAATGAAAGCAAAAATATCGGAAATAACATGACATTTTAGAATAAGTTTAGATTTGTTCGATTGGTCACCTTTTGCACGTATTATGACCTTCAAACGGCCAATGAAACCGTCACACGCTGCATGAAGGTTGCTCTTTTGTATTTTTTAGTGTCAACCTTGCTTTCCAAAATACTCCAGACACAATAGTCCAACGGATTGGTATCCGGAGATTTTGGTGACCATTGTGCGCTGGAAATAAAGCGAGAAACCTCATTTTGTAACCATTCTTGGGTGGAGCGTGCTGAGTCCTGTTAGAATGTCCAAGATCTGCCACCAAAATGTTTGGGTGTCCAAGGTTTTAATACACCCTCCAGAATATTTTCGCAATAATATTCGGCATTTATTCTGGTCGATTAATACGAGCGGAGAGCGACCATCGGCTGTTATGGCGGCCCATACCATCACGATGACCCGCGCTTGAGTTCAGGTGGCCAACCGAAGGTGCACATTTTCAGCTGACCTCTTTGACTAGTAAACACGATCATTTTGTTTGTTTACAAACCGCTGGACAACGAATGTTTTCTCGTCAGAGAAAACCAAATTCAGTTTCAAGGGCAATTCACCACTTTCGGTCAAGCAAAGCAAATCTTTAGCTCTTATGAGTCTATTTTCTTTCTGTTGCGGTGTAAGTTCTTGCCATTACCCCGAGCTCATTTTTCAGTATTTGCCGAATGCAATAATGCGATATGTTCAGCTCACGAGCCATTTTTCGGCCACTGCGACGCGGGTTTCGATCAAGTCGCTTCTTTACATTTCGAACCATTTCTGCTGATGTTGCTGTTTTCTTCCGTCCAATTCCTTGGACGCTACCAGTATCACGGTAACGAGCGATGGTACGAGACACAACAGATTTATTCACATTTAAATGCTGGAGTGCTCTAACGATGGTTACTTGTGTTTTTCCAGCCAAATATAAAGAAATCACACTATCTTGAATTCCATAACGAATAACATAAACAATATAATGGGCTATCACTGGAATAAGTTTAACAGCTGTCGGAAGAGTGGCTTAGAAATTACAGTAGTCTGAAGTTGGTTGCATTTTTTTCATCGGACCCTATATATAGGGAAGCTATATCCAAATCTAAACTGATTTTCAGGAATCTAAACACATCATTCTAGACTTAATTCAGTACGCTGTGCCAAATTTCGTGCAAATCGAAAAATATATAGGGACTTTGGTACACCATTTACATTAAATCGGACGAATATATATGTGGGAGCTATATCCAAATCTGAACCGATTTTTTCCAATTTTAATAGAGTTCGTTCATTTTTAACCTTTTGTGGCCCAATGTTACCAACAGGCAACAACATGTTTTAGAGCTTATATTTAATAAGCACCTAGTAGATATACAGTGGCTCCATCGAATAATCGGACAAGTGGTTGTCAGATATAATAATGCTATACATTTCAAAAAAATTGTTTAAATGTGTAGTTTTTTTCGCTTTTATTTACACATTACTTACTTATATTTCTGAACAATACAAAAAACAACAACTTTCCTAGTGATAACAGTAAATTTCGCCAGAAAAACAAAATTAACTCAATTTATTGTGCTCAACGCAAAATCGGACAATGCAAAGTATCAATGTCAAAAAATGCAAAAAATCGAGAAATTAATATTTAGTTGCATATTCTTTGTTGTCCAGAACGGCCTGTAAACGCTTCGGTATTGATTTGACCAAATTCTGGCATACCTCCGGCTCTATGGAGTTCCACGATTTCAGTAAAGCCTCCTTAAGCTGTACCAAGGAGTTACATTTTTTTCATACACTCTTCTAGCTAATTCTTCGCAAAGATGCTCAATTACGTTAAGGTCTGGGCTCTGTGCAGGTGTTTGTATAAGTTTGGGACAGTTATGGATCAACCAAAGCTTTGCAACACCTGATGTGTGCTTGGGATCGTTGTCTTGATAAAAGGCAAAGTTGTTCGCGATACCCAATTTGTCTGCACTTTGATTTACATTTTGTTTTAAAATGTTGAGGTAGACAAATTTGTCCATTTTACCATCAATAAAATGCAAATTGTATATTCCCGCACTCGACATGCAGACATAACAGAACCTCATCCGTGCTTAACAGTGGCTTTTGTATTCTTATGATTAAATTCAGCATTTGGCTTACGCCACACATACATCTTTCCATCTGATCCGTGCGAATTAAATTTGCTTTCGTCAGTAAACAGATCCTTAATATAATGGAAACTATCAATAGAAATGTATTTTAAGATGATCTATCATCAAATTACCTGCTTCCAAAAATCTTCTAATTTTAGTAAAACTCCTTGGCATATTTTATTCTACTGTTTTTATTTTTAAGGCTTATAAATGCTTTTTTTCTTGCAACTCTTCCATAATAATCATATTTATGTAATGTATTGCGAATAGTATTTAGGCACACAACTTTTCAAGTGCGAGTTTTTAAATTTATTTTAAGTTCTTTTGCGCTTTTAAATGGATATTGTTTTATTTCTTTTAATATCGAACGCTCTTCTCGCTCATTCAATATCTTCCATTGACCTTCTCTGCTTTTATTGGTCAATCTGAACTCATCACGGAACCTCTTTATAATGTCGTGGACAGTAGATTTATTCATTCCAACCAATACGGCAATTTCTCTTACTGTTTTACCTTCATAATTCAATTTATCTATTAATTGTCTGATTTCCACACTGAATTTTTTCCCTTTTGGAGCCATTTAAATTTATTTTTATTAAGTTTTACCACTTTCTTGATCTAAATGCAATTTACAAATGAATACGACAAACAAAATACAGCTTTGAAGTTCATATTTGCATTTACTTTTATCACTAGGAAAGTTGTTGCTTTTTGTATAGTTCAGAAATATAAGTAAGTAATGTGTAACTAAAAGCGAAAAAAAACTACACATGTAGACATTTTTTTGAAATGTATAGCATTATTATATCTGACAAACACTTGTCCGATTATTCGATGGAGCCACTGTATATTTTTTGGATTTCATATGTCAGGACCTGATTATGGACAACACATATCAAAAGAAAAATCTAAAAATTCCAAATTTTGGCAATGTTATGAGCTTTTCAATATAGAGAAGAAGGTAAATTTGTGTACAGTACAAATTTGTGTATACAGTCCAAAGTATTTAAATCGCTTCCTTTTCAAATTGTAGGAATTCTACCATCAGAATTGTTTTTGATTCTTGTAAAAATGAATATAGAGAATAATTTAAAATGATTTTTCTGTAGATTTTGCATTTGGTTTTCTTGATATTGGACTTTAATTAATAAAAAGAATGTACTGTATCTCCCGAATGCAAGGATGTAGCGATGTCAAATTTTGTGCATATCCTATTTAGGATAGTTGCTTTAAATCTCTGAACAGAAATTTGTTCAAAGATTGCGGAAAAAAATTCGAGGCTCAAAGGGTTAATAGATGAGCTGTGCCAAATTTCATCCAATTCGGTTCATAAATGCGAGACACAAAAGATTTATTCACATTTAAATGCTGGAGTGCTCTAACGATCGTCACTTGTGGTTTTTCAGCCAAAACTAAAGAAATCACACTATGACGCTGGAATTTCATCACGAATAACTTTTTTCTGGAAAATTCTCACACAAATGATTTTGTACGCTTGTAAATAATATAATGAGCTGTCACTTGAATTATTTTAACAGCTGTCGGATGAGTGGCTTAGAAATGACAGCAGTCTGAAGTTTTTTGAAGTTTTTTTGTTTATCTCACCCTGTATATATGGGAGCTATATCTAAATCTGAACTGATTTTCAGGAAAATTAACACATATCATTCTAGACTCTATGCCAAATTTCGTGCAAATCGAAAGATATATAAGGACTTTGGTGCATCATTTCATATGGGAGCTATATCTAAATCTGAACCGATTTTTTCAATTTCAATAGGGTTCATTCATTTTCAGTGGATGAGCTGTGCCAAATTTCATCCAATTCGGATCATAAATGTGACATGTACTTTGTTTACAATATAACATGGTCAGACGGAAGAACATGAATAAATCGACTCAGAATTCGAAATTCTATGCATATTCTCAAAAAGAACCATGTATCTATCTCGTTTCCTTTTGCCTGTTACAAACATACGCACAAAAACATAATATTATACATGATAATATTAAAAAGTACAATAAGTGATTTACTTTAAATTAGATAATTAAATTTAGGTCAGATAATAATAAACATTGTTATTTGTTGTATTGTTTTGAAATAAAATTTATCTCAAATCAATAATTTGTTATTGACATTCTTTGTTATCGGCGATTTATTTTTTGTTAATACACTCTCTGTTATCTCAATTTTTTGGGAACGTCAGTAGTCGTATTACTTTATTGATTCACAAAATAATTAAAATTAAAAAAATATATATCGACTATTTCAATAATTATAAACAATTAATAAGTGATAAATAGTGTATTTTAATTTCCAAGAGAATGCTTTCCCCATGGTGAACAGATGTGAAATAGATAACAAGAAGAACTACTTTGAAACATAAAACAACTGGAGTTATTTCAAACTACACACTGTATACAAATATCTTTGTGCATATGTTTGTAACATAAGGAAATATATATAACATGATTCCTTTTGATATATGCAAAATCACTTTCTAAGTCGATTTATGCATTCCGTGTCCGTCTGTCTGTCTGTCTGTCCATGTATTTTTGTGAGCAAAGTACAGATCGCATTTATGATCCGATTTGGATGAAATTTGGCACTATATATATATTTCTTTGGCCCAAGGACGAACCCTATTGAAATTGGGAAAAATCGGTTCAGATTTAGATATAGCTCCCATATATATATTTAACCGATTTAATGTAAACGGTCCCTATATATCTTCCGATTTGCACGAAATTTGGTACAGCCTAATCATTTAGGTCAAGAATGATGTCTGCCAAGTTTCGTGAAAATCGGTCCAGATTTAGATATAGCTCCCATATATAGTTTCGTCCGATTTCATGTAAATGGAGCCCCAAAGTCCCTATATATCTTTCGATTTGCCCGAAATTTGGCACAACGTATTGAATTAAGCCTAGAGTGATGTCTGCCAAGTTTCGAGAAAATCGGTCCAGATTTAGATATAGCTCCCATATATAGTTTCGTCCGATTTCATGTAAATGGTGCCCCAAAATCCCTATATATGATTCGATTTGCACGAAATTTGGCATAACGTACTGAATTGAGCCTAGAGTGATGTCTGCCAAGTTTCGAGGAAATCGGTATAGATTTAGATATAGCTCCTATATATAGTTTCGTCCGATTTCATGTAAATGGAGCCCCAAAGTCCCTATATATCTTTCGATTTGCCCGAAATTTGGCATAACGTACTAAATTGAGCCTAGAATGATGTCTGCCAAGTTTCGTGAAAATCGGTCCAGATTTAGATATAGCTCCCATATATAGTTTCGTCCGATTTCATGTAAATGATGCCCCAAAATCCCTATATATGATTCGATTTGCACGAACTTTGGCATAACGTATTGAATTAAGCCTAGAGTGATGTGTGCCAAGTTTCGAGAAAATCGGTCCAGATTTAGATATAGCTCCCATATATAGTTTCGTACGATTTCATGTAAATGGTGCACCAAAGTCCCTATATATCTTTCGATTTGCACGAAATTTGGCATAACGTACTGAATTGAGCCTAGAATGATGTCTGCCAAGTTTCGTGAAAATCGGTCCAGATTTAGATATAGCTCCCATATATATGGGAAATGGTGCCCCAAAGTCCCTATATATAATTCGATTTGCACGAAATTTGGATAACGTACCGAATAGAGCCTAGAATGATGTCTACCAAGTTTCGTGAAAATCGCTCCAGATTTAGATATAGCTCCCATATATAGTGTCGTCCGATTACATGTAAATGGTGCACCAAAGTCCCTGAATATCCTTCGATTTGCACGAAATTTGGCATAACGTACTGAAATGAGCCTAGAATGATGTCTGCCAAGTTTCGTAAAAATCGGTCCTGATTTAGATATAGCTCCCATATATATGGGAAATGGTGCCCCAAAGTCCCTATATATAATTCGATTTGCACGAAATTTGGATAAAGTACCGAATAGAGCCTAGAATGATGTCTACCAAGTTTCGTGAAAATCGCTCCAGATTTAGATATAGCTCCCATATATAGTGTCGTCCGATTACATGTAAATGGTGCACCAAAGTCCCTGAATATCCTTCGATTTGCACGAAATTTGGCATAACGTACTGAAATGAGCCTAGAATGATGTCTGCCAAGTTTCGTAAAAATCGGTCCTGATTTAGATATAGCTCCCATATATAGTTTCGTCCGATTTTATGTAAATGGTGCACCAAAGTCCCTATGTTTCCTTCGATTTGCACGAAATTTGGCATAACGTACTGAAATGAGCCTAGAGTGATGTCTGCCAAGTTTCGAGAAAATCGGTCCAGATTTAGATATAGCTCCCTTTTATTATAAATCGATTTAAGGTAATCGACGCACCAAGGAACCAATAGGCTGATAGGTATAACCTAAGCTGTGAAATTAGTATAACCTAAGCTGTGACAAGTTTGTTTGAAATCGCTTAATATTTGGATAGAGCTTCCATATATATTTTCGCCCGATTTCAAGTAAATTGGACATCAAACTCCTCATGTTAGTCAGATTGACATCAAATTTTGCACAACGTATAAAATTGAGCATAGAATTACTTAGTTGCGTTTTCTAGAAGTACAGACATAGGACAACAGATGACCTATTTATATTTGTTTGAAGTCGATTTACATACTTTTGTCCCATTGTAACAAACGAATGACATGTTTATGGATAGATCTAGGTAGATTTACATTTAGATAAATATCACATATTTTATTTCATCCAATTTCATGTTAATAGTCCTGTTTAATATACACATAGTGGTGAAGGGTATCATATAGTCGGCCCCGTCCGACTCTACTACTTTCCTTACTGGTTTTAACTAAAAATATCCATACAAATTGTTATAATGAAATATATAAATATTCATATAATATAATCAACAGCTGTTTTGATTTGCCATTAGCAAACCAATTTTGCAAAAAATAAAGACAAAGAACAATTTGTTTACGAAACAACTATATATATATATTTTTTCTAATTAGAATGTCGTTTTATTTTATTGTCACAAATATAAAAAATGTTATATTTTTATGTTATTTCGTTTTCTTTTTAATATATTATATGAATATTTGATAATACCTTGGCCAAAAATAAGTAAACTTGACAAACAAAAAATACTGAAGGCGAAGACCACAATAATTATTTTATTGTCAATGCCTGCGTTAAGACAAAAAAGTGAAAATATATATATTTCGTGTTAATGCATTAGAAAAGAAAAGCTAAACAAAATAGAAATTGAAATTAAGAAAAGTGTAGGGGGCGAAAAATGTGGGATGAATATACATAATAGATAGATACATTGATCTAACTCAAATTAGCTAAGAATAAATTGCTGTGGACAGATATCTTTTGTATTGCAAAATAAACGTCAATAAATATCTTTTTTTAAAGAAATAAAAATGTTTTCTATAGAAAAAATCCAATAAAAAATGTTCTGTTGTGTTGGTAGTGTATTTGGGATTTGTATTTTGTTATTGCAAAATAGTTAGGCGTTATACCAGTTTGTTGTTTTATACAAACAATTTATTAATGGGGAAAGTACGATAATGTCTACCACGTGGTAAGCAGGGAAGACTATAGTTTCGAATCTCGCCAGTTCCCTTAGCTTTTTGTTGGGGATATACTCCCCAGAAGCTATTTATATATTCTTTAAAAAATCCCTTTTATACCCAAATTACTCTTGTGCCTGTTGCCTCACTTGCCCCTGCTATGTGTCGTCACATCGCGACTATAGTCTTCCCTGCTTTATCCCTGGTGGACAATACCATACTTTCCCCACAAATAAATATTTGATTTTTATGACACAACAAACTGGGATTACTCCTGACAAAATAAAACAAATTTTGGAAAAAAAAAACCTCAATAACTGAAGTCTCATTTTTTCTATAGAAAAATTCTCGACAATTCTATGGAAAACATTCGTAATAACAAAGGATTAATTTTTTTCTTATAGCTAAAACATCTTCAATAAATGGGAACAGATTTTATTCTATAGAAAAAATTGAGATTTTTTTAAAATAAAAAATAGGCCTACGTGGTTTAACATTTTACTCTATAAGTGTGATTTTTTTAAATATTCCTTACTAAGGGGACCATTTGACCCCATTCTCGGGGTCAAAAAATTTTTTTCTATTTAATTCGAATCTGCACTCATTCAAGAATGTCCCTACAATTTCAAGAGAAAATCTCAAGAACTCTGAAGATATAGCCGATTTATTGTGTCAGCATCAAGTGACGGCTGAAGGGCTTCTCAAACTTTAAACGCGGTTTTTCTTTTTGGTGAATGGCGGGCACGATAACTCAAAAACTAATGACCCAATCGATTCTAAATTGTTACCCGCTTCTCTGTGAGTGTACAGCTATCGGATAAAGGCAATCGGTGAAGATCTTCCTTATTTTTTAACTTGGTTTTTGGTAAAAAATCGGCGATTTTCCAAAAATATTTTTTCAAAGGTCCGCCATTTTGTTAATTTTAGAGCGAAGTCAATAACCCTAGTTCATACGAGAGACAGACATGTGCTCTTTCTAACTCAGTTAAATCAAGTGCGAAGCTAGGAGATATCTAGTAAATTTATAATATAATGCAAATGGAGCATCCGATTTGACCCAACATTTGCTCATAATAATGTTTAGGTGCAACCTTATGTGTGGACTTTGTCAGAACCTGGAAATATGCCTAAATTTTATTGTTAGCTCTCCAAGAATACGTAATTCTAAATTACAGTAAGGTTGGGTTTTTAGAAATTCGTACTAGAATTGTACGAAAAGTACTAAATTTGATACCATTTGTATTTACTGATCCTGTTGACCTAGAACTCTTAAATTTTAAATGAGGGTCACGATGGAGTATAGAATAGATACAGCAAAGGGGTTTTTGGAGATTCGAACTATAAGTATGCGAACTATAAGTGTACTAAATTTGGTACAATTTCGTAGCATGTGAATGGATAAAGCTAAAAACTTGAAATTTGGAATGCGAATTAGGGTCGATATACGGAGATGGGTTTGAAAGTGTGTACTCATGTGTACGAAAAGTACTAAACAGTACTAAATGTGGTTGGAAATGTTTTACTTATATGTACAAAAAGTACTAAATCGTACTTTAATTGGTACAATTTTCATTTGGGTAAACCGGTACAGCTGGAACAGTGAAATTTGGAAATATGGTTACTTTTGGAATGTATGATTGGGGTATGGATGTATTTTTGGAAATTCATACTAATGGGTACTAAATAGTACTAAATTTGAATTTTTGGTGGGCCGCACTTAGAGCTGGAATAGGACATTACTATTGGAGTGTAGAATTTAATTATGTATATAGTTTTGTAAATTCGTACATATTCGTACTAAATGTTACTAAATTTAGTACAATTTAAATTTGGGGAAAACAGAGCTAAAATCCTGTAATTTTGTGTTAGGATTCCTCTTGAGGAATAGTATTGGGACATGATAATTTGTAGAGAGGTTCCAGAAGAGGTTGCTCTATAGAAATATTAGGTTGGGGAAATGGACATCCATCAGAACCCTAAACACCATTCACAATTTTAGACGCTTGGATTGCATTTTCGGCATTGTCAAAGAAAAACTGTAATATTTTCTCTTTGTTTACTTAAATTTTTAACACCCTGTAACTCACAACTGAATGCGCCAAACAAAAAACAGCAAAATATTTTTTTTACTGCGAAATGTCAACTTTCCAGCGAGCATAAATCTGAAATTGTTGGATCGATACTTTACGAGAAATCTTCAGTACATCCATCTCCCGAAAAAAGAATGGATTTATTTTTCCCCAACCTAATATATCTATTAGCATAATATAAGCTCAAAAACATTTTGTTGCCTGTGGGAATGTATTATTCTCCGTATTTGAAGATTTAACCATTGCCCGCAACAATGTTATCAATAGAGGTCACCAAGGAGTCAAATAAAAATTGTGTGACCCAAATACACCCGAAGCAAGGACATTTAGATAAAAACCAAGTGAAAGTGAAAACAAAAACATTACAATATTTTGTTATCCTCCATTACATTCGCCCTAGAACAAACACACATACAAACATTTCAATTCGATTACCATTTCATAAAATTTCGTAATAATTGTTTGTCATAACATTTTTTTTAGGAATTCTGTATCAGACAACAGCAGTACGCAAGACATATTCTAAAACTTCTTATGTAATAACATATTTGTTAAAACTGGGATGTCAGCCAAAAAAAAAAGAAATTGTGTATTCGAAAACATAAACCCAACAAGACTGACCACATACAACAAAAATTTTGAGAATTGTCAGTAGATGAAAAAAGAAGGAAAAAAACGAAAATAATTGATTGATTTGAAGAAGAAAAAAAAACTTAGTGACAATTGAATAACAAAAACAATTGTGATAATAGAAAACGAAAGTTGAAGAACACTCCCCCAACCAAAATGTTCATTCGCGTGATGTTATTTTTTCTTTCGTTCTATGTTTCTGCATTACAATGCAAAACGTGTCGCTGAAAGAAGACCACAAAATAAATTTTCTTTTGCAAACAGAAAACTTGTTCATGGCCTACATAATAACCAGACACTATGGCTGTAGCACCTGTATCTCTTGTTCTTTGGCTTCGGAGAAGGAGGAGATGGTGGCAAAAACAGCTGTTCTATGGCCCCAACAACTTTTGCACATTGTGTGTAATGAAATAATCGTACAATTTGTCCACAATGTACAATTGTAACACAAATACATACACACACACACACAAACAGGAATATAATCGTAGTAGGTCAGCTTGAAAACCTGTATATGCACACGTGATGCGCGCTCCAGACACATTTTCACAGGGAAGTGTAAGGAAATAGCAAAATTGTAATGGCATGCAATTTGTTGCGTTTATTTTGTCATGTGGCAGCATGAAATCGACATTCGTTGCAAGGAAGAGACCTATAAAGTAGAAACTACGTAACAAAATGCTTACGTGATGCCGAATTGGGGGCAGGACAGATTGCCACAACATTATACAGAGGCTGGAAAACATTTTGCAATGTTTGAAAAAAGTGTTGAAATAAAACAAGATTGCTTGATATTAAATTATCTAAATGGTCATGCTATAAATATTACATTAAAATATTTGTAAGTCCTGCATTTTTCACTCGATCCCACGAATTGTATAGTTACCTCACAGAAGAGCATTTCCACTGTAGTATCGCTATAACTTAACAGATTTTTTTAAGTATATTGAATGTCTCACAGCGTTTACAACATCAGTCTTATGACCAATGCTACGGAAGAAAATGTGCCTCGTCGAAATATTGGTTTTAGATCGCATGTTTCTTTGGACCAAATCCGAGTAAGCGATTTCGTCCAAACACATCGCAATATTTATTTCAAAAATAGTTCAAGTTCGTATATGGGAAATATAGGTCCACTTCTTCTGGTACCTCCTCCACAAAATAGTCAAAAAGTGTCCTGAAAATGCATTTACAACCTAATATATTCATTATGCCTGTATATTGGTCCACTTCTTCTAGTACCTCCCCCACTAAGGGTCAAAATTTTGAAACTTAGTAAATCTTATATGAAATGAACGGAATATCCAAATTGCATCCAAACTTTGCACATCGTAATATTTTCAGCAAGCTTAGATCCAATCCAAAGATCGGATCCAAACTTTCAAACTATATTGAAATTAAAAAATAGGACCCATCCGTTCACTCCCTACGGTAACTATTATAAAAATGGTCAACAATTTGTTGAAAATTCATTTTATAATATCAGACGAACGGACTATTTTCGATTTGAACCAAACTTTGCACAACTTAATATTAGGTTGGGGAAAAAGATGTCCGATTTGGGCCAAATATGCCCCATTGTCCTAGTGGAACACGACACCTCTCCTGTTGGCGAATTCTGACCGTTTCTGGTCAATTGTAAATGGTTTAAAACAGATTAATCTGCAAGATGCGCAACCTTTGCCGCTTTCCCACTCTTATTGAGTTTCATGAGATGTGCTCAGTTGAAACCGAACCCATCCTGAATCAATGTTCAATTTTCCCCCACGCTATCTGATGTAAGCCTCCCATGTGGGTCAACTGCCACTTTTGCAACCATCCCTACATCCTCATTACAAGAAGTAAGACTGACAACAGACCTGGAGGCTGGGATTATGCAGCGTTAACATTTTCAGCAGAAGTTCCTTGTCCACCGAAGGTGGGCAACCCAGGCTGAGAGAATCTGTCTGGATGGGATCTCAGATAAGAAGATCGCAGCAAGGTTGACCCCTTTCCAGAGTGCCCCAAAGCCGTCAACAGTTCTCACAAGTAAATCCCTCGATTTGCTGTTCAAGCAGTTTATTACTTTAGCACACCTCTGCATGTGGCACTGCCAAACTAATCCCCTTGGTCCGATCCACAGACGATAGCCGACCGAAGGCTTACTTCAAAGAGCAACCAGTGACTATTGCTAATTTTACCATAAATATCAGATTTGTCGATGATTGCCACTTGAAGGTCTTCGTCAGCAGCTACCGTAATTGGTCTGTCGTATGACTTTTTCTGCCTTTGACCTTGAATTTGGAGTTAGCTTTTCCATAGGAGGCTGATGCCTTCTCTGTACTAGGTTTCTTCTACGCAGTTTGTTGCTCAACGAAAGCTGCACACGAGGTCAATGGGTCAGTCAGACGTCAAGTCATCGTCTTCTTGGGTGAAGGATGTGAATCTTCTGATGAGCGAATGCGCTTCTCAGATTTGTTCTGCGGGGCAGTATTCGCTCTTCCAGAATATGATTGTTCCTTGCCAGACTTGCCCTTCTTCCCATTCCGACCAACGCTTCACCAACCACTTCACCTTTGTCAATCGGCGTAGAATCGGGCTTTGAGACAGAGCCTCCACACATCGATCACCCTTATGGATGACTGTTTGTGTCAGGGTATGCTCAACAGCTTTTTCATAGTCTTTTGACTCGGATTAGGCTTCGGATCAGAAGTCAGTTTCACACATTTGTCAGAGACAGTGGGCTTCGCCGACTCTACTACTTTGCTCGGTTCCGAGCTCTCCTTGGAGACTTTTGATCGAGCTGTCTGTTTCGGGAGGGAGATCCTGTCCATCTAGAGCTCATGTGGGCAAGTTCTTTAGAACTTCCTTACGAAAATTAATCTTGACAATGATGAGATTGCGGAGATAATATACGGCACGTTTATATTGCTTCGCATCGGATGCTTCTCGGGCAGTTCCGACCTCGATAGATTCCCCAATCGTCGGACATCGCTTCAGTCGCGGTCTGCCTTTGAAGCTTATTGTCACAGCACCTGTTGGAGTCAGACTTGTATTCAGTTGGTCAACAGGGTCTACATTTCCTTCGTTGATGCCACAGCAATCCTCATGTGTAGAAATCACCGATAAGATTGGTCGAAATCACCGATAAGATTTAGTAAGATTGAGGGTAAGATTTAGTAATATTGAGGGTAAGATTTAGCAGCAGTTCCCCCGGAAGTGTATCCACACTTTACTCTTCCCGGTATAAGCCAGTCCAGTCGGTAGAAGAGTTCCCTACTCTGCTCCTCTAGACTATCTCGAATAGCACTAAGGGTCACATGTAGGTCGTTCCCTCCCAGAACTACAGTCCTGTCATTCCTAGTCTGATTAGTATCAGTCTTGGCTAGCTCGTTTTCCATTTGAATTTTGGTACAGCTGCAGGTGCAAAAGAATCCATCACAATCGCTTGATCTCGACGACATGTGGCTTGTGGTCTCAGAAACGATTGTCGCTGGTACTGGGTTTTTAACTCACTGCACCGTATAATTATTTCTCCTGTTCTTTCTAACCATCTTAATTAATTATTTCAGTCCACGGGGGATCCGAAGATCCACCCGGGCCAGACGGGCCCATTAGGAGTTTGGCAACTCCCCTGTAACGTACCACTGAATGCACCAAACAAAAAACATTTTTTTACTGCGAAATGTCACCCTTCTAACGAGCATAATTCTGAAACTGTTTGATCGATACTTTACAAGAAATCTATCAGTACAGCCATCTGCGGAAAAATAATGGATTTCCTTTTCCCCAACCCAATATTTTAAACTTGTCTGCATAATGTTGGAACATAGGTCCATCGGTCCACCCCGTCTAATGGAAACATATTGGTGCATGAAGTGACATAAAATAAAATCTTCAATAAGAGGTTTTTAACGATAAAAATGAATACCCCGTGAATTCTTTGTTATTTCACTTTTAATAAAGATGCCAATATAGAAACGTAATTTTATAATATAATTAATTCGAATGTATAAAATATATATCTTGCAAAGAAATGATATAATCACAATTAATCTAATTACGCTGTTCCTTTTATACTCATGACAATTTTTATTCTAGTGTAATTAAAATTCTTATGACACTGTAAATTAAATAAGACACAACATTATGGGATAGCACACAATCGATGGCGCTATCATACTAACATACCTGCAAACATGTACATATGTTTATAATCTATTGAAGGCCAATATATAAGGAAACTATTGGCCATTTTGAATCATAATCATTGTCAATAGTTATTATCGTAAAACTTGTGTTTTTTTCTTACATCAATGAATTTGATTATTAAAAAATAAATACAATTTGTTATGTTATATATGTACATACATATATGAACAAATGTATAGCAATATAATTTGAAAATATTTATTGTTTATTATTTTTTGGCAATTTGGCACAGTGACATATATATATATATATATATAAACGTCCATTATGACCTTGCGTTGTTTAGAAAAGGCATTTGCCATAAAAAATAAAAACAAAACAGAAATGAAATGAAATTATATTTTGGCAAAATTATGTGTGAAATCAAAGGTTGACATTTTTGCATAGAATAGTAATGTGCATATATATGTCAGTAACATATGTATGTATAGAAAAATCACTCTGCTCAATTTAGCCGAACATTTTTGGCAACTGGATTTATCCGAATAGTATAACAACAAATTTAGTTTAATTTTCAGACTTTCTGTCTGTCTACATTTGTCATTCAGGCATTTCGGATGTATTTGAATTTTGATATGATTGGAAATGTCGAAAAATAATCAAATATAGTGTTCAAAAAAGGAACACCGAATTATGCATTTGTTTCCAACAACGATTAAACAGAAATCCAAATGTTAATGTAGATATTTTGATATCGTACGAAATATTGGACGTGCTGTCGAAATCGTTTATAACAACGCCATTTATAACAATATATTGGTTATATCGACTGTATCCAGAGTGCCGAGAAAGGTTTTGCCCTTTATTTGATAGCGATCGACTTTGTCGGTCCCCTAGACGTCGTTATAAACGATTTCGACTGTACATAAATTATATATTCTTGAATATAACATCTTTAAATACTTCTTCATGTATTCCAAGTATCCAATTGCCCATAATAGAAAGATCAAAGTCAGCCTTCCACCAGGGATCTTGTCTATTGGTTACATATACATATACTAGGAAAAATTGACTTATGAAAATGTTTGCTTTTTTGTTGCGTGAATGCAATAACCGAACGATATATCCTCTGGTGCGATGTGACTCAAATATAGCCCTTATCAGGTTGGGAAAAACCTAGAATGTAAATAGTGGGTTTTTTGTTATCTTGGAAACCCCATATCTGCGGAAGTATGACTGTTCTACATATAATTATGTAGGAACAGATATATAAAAAGGTATTATTATAAAAATACAGACATTTGAAAATATTCGTTTGTCATTCCGTTTGCAACACCTCAAAATATTCGCTGGAGACCTTATAAATTATATATTCTAAAAACTGTGATTAAGAATATATCGCTCGTTTTCGCGTTTTGGTGTATCCTGCAGATAACGGATAATTTGTAATTTTTTATAACGATATCTTCATTATTCGATATTTTGGTAACTTTTTTAACCGACTTGGCTCATTGGGTGTCAATTCTTCTCAGGAAAAGTGTAATATGGCATAATTCAGTACGCTATGCCAAAATCCATGGTATAATTATAAAAGGTAACAGCAAATTCCAGCTGATTTGATTCCAACGTAATACTAGTGTCAATATGAATTTGACAAATTATGTTTTTAAAAATCACTCAACAGGAAAATTGGGAACTCATACAATTTAAAATTGTTCTTTATTAAATGTGCTCCTGTATTCAATTTATTCAATCTGCCTGCTGGGAAAGTTTGAGGAAGCAAATCTTTCTTCAAGGAATAACTCGCTATTTCCCAGCATTTTCATATGTGTTAGACATATATATGACAATGGCTCAATTATAGGAAAGATGTGGAATAGATAGAAATATAAATTTGATAGATTTTCATTCATGTTTTTCAATTTTTATTTTGAGGATTCGAAAATATTTCATTTTCAAAATAAAAATAATTTGGTGATAATTTGTTTGTTTGTTTACATTTTTCTGTCAAATGAGTTGACACTAGTAGAACTTACAACAACAAATTTCCATGTGGTTGTTGTATCGTTTTTTGTACAACAACACTTGCTGTTACCTTCTATTATTATACCATGGCCAAAATCGAATGATATATAGCGACTTTGGTGCACCTATATTTAAATCTGAAACTATTTTCCCCAAATTCAATAGGGTTCGTCCTTGGGTAAAATTAATGAGCTGTGCCAAATTTCATCCAATGAGGATTGTAAATGCGACCTGTACTTTGTTTAAAATTTAACATGGTCAGGCAGACGGACGTACATGCACAGATTGACTCAAAAAATGATTCTTTGCATATTCTCAAAAGGAACCATGTGTCTATCTCTTTTTCTTTTGCCTATTACAAATACTACAAGTGTGGTCAGGGGTATAAATATCGGATGGACGCGTAAAAAAATATTCAAGCATGGTGATGGTATGGGTTTGTTTTTCTGCAGCTGGAGTTGAAAACCTCCATTTTGTTGAAACAATCGTGACAGTAAAGGATTATAGTGCAGTGAAAATGGGGATCTCGTGAGATTTTACTTTCAACCGGATAATTATTCCTAACATTCTGTTCTATATTGCAGGCTATGGATCCTGTATAACTTTCCCAAAAACCTCAAAACACGACTTCATAGCCCAAATCTCAATCCTTTTGGGAATTTGTGTTCAATTAAAAAAAAAAAAAACATTATAGCATCAGAAACGTGAGGCACCTGAAAAAGTCTTAAACGCGGAATGGGATCAAATACCAACGGAATGGAATCAAATATCATCCGATTTAATCTCCAAACTAATCGAATCGAAACAAAAGGGATATCCAATAAAATATTTGATTAGAATGCTTAATAAGTTTAATTTTTTTAATTTACTCTGTACGAATTCGGTTTTTTTGTCATCCATATAATGAAAACTCCGCCATCCGCCGGCTGAATAATGAAATTGGTACAGTAGATATCGGATATAAGAACCTCAAAAAAAGCTGGAGATTTCTTTCTTATATTCGTTTTTTCTCATATTTAATTATCGGATATAAGAAAGTATAAGCTCGGTGTTTTTGATAATCTTTTTTATATGCGATTTTTTCTTATATGAGATGTGCTTATATCCAATATCTACTGTATACATAACTTCGGTAAGCTCAGTCCAGACAATATAATGCCAAAAATTTTGTTGTTTTTCTTCCATAAAAATAATAGATCTATATGTAGTTCTGGAATATCTTCTTATTTGATTCAATACATTGTAAATCTATAATATTAAGTCGGTGTACGAATACGGATTTTGCATATTATATGCCTAATCTTATTTAATCCATCAATTTTCCGCATATTTTTTTGGTATCTATCTTAAAACCTTATCAGCATTTATCCGTTATCAATTCGTACAGATTTTGAATATTCTTTAACAATGAAACAATCGGAAATCAAATACATACATACATATAATTTTAAAATAAACCCTTATAAATGGATTTTCATCTATTGAGTTTTACTGTTTTGACATGACAGATTTTACTTATCTGTCATCTGTAGATAAACATGACATGACGTGCACTTTTCAATAATTTTCTTCAAACGAAAACAACAAACAAATAATATTTGTTCTTATTTTTTGGGTAAATAGAATTTTTGCTGAGATCATGGTGAAAGCTGATATCCCATCCACAGCTATCCATCCCTTCTAAATATGCACTTTGAAAACAAACACCTGATTGTTGTTGTGATGCTATCGCACTAGACATGGATGTTGTGAGAACCATCAACTAGCTACCACTTTTTATTTATGTCTGCTTTTTCCCCATATACCTAAAATACTTAGAGGTAGGTAGGTAGTATACACACATTGGTAGATATATACACACATACCGAACAACAACAACAAACGGTGTATTGTGGTGGAGACACCATCATCATCACCATCTACCCCCAAAACACGGCAATGCGTCCGCGCTAAAGCTATAGCTGCGCTACTCCTTGCAAAAAATAAACGAAGAAAATAACAAAACGAAACACGAACAAACATACATTAACCGAATTGTTTGGTTGGTGGGCAAAACCAAGCATCAATGCCAAGAGCAAGAAAACAGATGTACTTTTTTATTTTCTTTGCTATTGCATAAGTTCTTCCTTCATAGCCTCCACCACCACCACAACCAACCAACATCATCTTCATCTCCATCACTAGAAATTAGGTTATTCATATTTTTTTGTTTCGTCTACTATGTGTCATTATTTCAAAATAATTTCAATTTTTTTTAAATAGAAAAATGAAACAAATTGTTTGTTTTTTTATACTTACAGAGGACGTGAGAACATTTTGCCAAGTTTGATGTGTTGCTTGTGTTGTTGTTGTTATTGTTGCTGTTTTGCCGTTTTTTGTTACTGCTAGAAATGAAAGCTCGATTAACCAATTTCTTTTTTGCCAAAACGCGGGGATAGGAAAATCCGAAAAAAGAATTTCAAATATTTTAAATTTAAACACTATTATTCCCTTTTATTTTTAAACTCTTTTTTTTGACACATAATTTGTATTTTTAATTTTATTATACAATATTTATATTATTATAATTATTTGCACTTTTTATATATATTTTTCAAAACACTTGCGGTTTTTCCACACACATTAAAAAAAATATGTAATATGCCTTGCAACACAACGTACCACTTAGAACTCCGCACAGGAACCAACTCAACCGTTTTCGTTGAAAGAAGCTTTTCAACTGAAGAGCAGTGATGGACTGACGTCTATCAAAAGTTTTCTGCCATTAGCAGCGCACACTGAACAGAATCGATGTCAAAGAGAAAACGTCTGAACGTTCAACGCACAATGAAAACGTTTGGGCGATATTTCATTGGTGGCGAGGGTAAAATGTTTAGCGATTTTGGTAAAAATTAAAACAAAACGTTGATAAAATTTCAAAATAAAATATAGTTGTAGAGGATTTTGCAATAAGACGTGCCCTTTTTGATATTTAACCAAAAAATTTAAACTTTTTTTAAAATAAATGTTCTTTCCATTTTTCGTAATGGCGTAGTTCCTACAAATGTCAAAGAATAATATTCAAAATTACAAACACAGGTATATAGATTTTAGTTGTAAATTAATTTTCTAATAGTACGTTTACGTTGTACCGGATTTCGTTAACCTAGTGGGTTTCAAATGTAAAACTCCTTGTACATTGGAACTTTTTACCGGGTTAACCTACTTTATGAGGATTTATTTGACATATATGCAAAGGAAATGACTATTGAAACCCACTGGGTTAACGAAATCCGGTTAAATGTAAACGTACTGTAAGTTCCATTGTATACTTGTCAAATAAATCCTCATAGAGTAGGTTAACCCGGTAAAAAGTTCAAATGTAAATGCCGTTTAAAAATAAATTTTATTTGATGTTATATTTAAAATGCTGAATAATTATAATAAAAAATTAAGGTTATTGCCGTAAATCGTTGTTGCTCCAATTGTGTTTTCCTTCATTTACTGTCACCATTGTCATATATTGGCAGCACTCTTATTTGTTTACGAATGAGAGGTATTGAAGGAAACAGAAGTAGAGTATTGTGAGAGAGCATATCGCTGATTAGAAAATGACGTGTCGTAAATTAACCGTATCAGGTATAATGGAGATTATTGGTGTGTTCCAGTAATTTTAATACCATCTATCATATGATCGGTCATGATACATAGTTATCCATTTCGTGGTCAACAATTTGGTGAAAATTAATGTTGTAATATCATGCGAACCGACTAACCGAATCGAACCAAGTGTTGCAAAATCTATTATATTTACCAAGTCTAGATCGTGTCTTAGATGAGACCCATTGGTCCACTCTTTCGGGTACCTCCCCCCAGAAAAGGTCAACATTTAAAATATTTATAAATTTAATATTAGACTAATGAAATGTCCTATTTAGTTTAAACTGTGCACACCGTAACATTTATTTCAACTCAAACTGAGTTCGAAGGTGGGGAAAATGGGTTCACTTCTTTTAGTACCTCGCACAAAAAATTGTGCTAAAATATTTTAATCATACCGGTATATTGTTGGTAGGTGGGACTTATCTTTACACACTTTCTAGTAATACCCTACAAAGGGGAGTGCAAAATGGTCTGTTTGTTATTGTAAGGCAGAGAAGCCTACAGTTTCGGATCTCGCCACTGATCAGTTCCCTTAGTTTCGGATCTCGCCACTGATCAGTTCCCTTAGTTTTTTGTTTGTGAAGCTATTAAAAGCTTCTTTACAAAAAAAAACCTTTTATACCCAAATGTCTCTTGTAACAAAGTGAAGTACTTAGCTAACCAACGAAATAAACTGCATGAGAATTTCGCTGGTGCCTCACTTCGAGATAAAGAAGTCATTTGTAAATAACACCACAATTTTGTAAATCTTATATGAAAGGAAAGGATTATCCAAAGTGTATCCAAACATAACAGGGTTCGAAGAATTATTAAAATACGCTCTTTCTCACGAATGCTAACGGGCGAGAATTCGAATGTTTTAAGTTTATCGCGAATGATAAAGTTACAATGAATGAACAAGTATTTGTAATCTCTCGCGAATGTTCGCATTGTACAAAAAATTCACAAACGATAAAATTTCGCTGCAAGCGTCGTCGATTCATTCGTTCGCAAGCACTGCTTGTTAAAGAAAATTCTTTTGAAAAACTGAAAAAAAAACAAATGTTCGTGAATGCTCGCAAGCACTGTTAAAAACAACAACAAGCAAAAATATCTTAAAAAAGTAAACACACAAACAACGAAAGAATGTGTATGAAGTAGAAAGTGTGTGGAATAACAAGACACATGTCCAACAACTATTGAGTTCACGAAGGTTTGTTGTTATTGTTGTAGTCGTTTTGAGGAATCGCGAGAATTCGGGAATGTTTGTTTTCATTCGTGAGAGAATGTCAGAAAGAATTTCAACCACCAAACGAACTAACGTTGTTGTGTGCACTCACTCCTTCGCTATGTGTGTGGGAACATTCTTTGACGAATGCTCGTTTGGTAAAGAATTTATCGCCATAAATTCATTTGTAAAATGAGCACAAAACGAATGGAATGTATTTTGAATCACCCGCAACCGAATTTTTGCGCACCCTGAAACATAACACATCGTAATATTTTAACCTATCCTAGATCGATTCCAAAGATGGGGCCCATCCTTCTGGTACCTCCCTCACGAAGGTCAAACACAAGGTGTATTTAATAAGGTGTATGCATCAGATACAAAAACAAATATTTTACAAAAACAACATTGTTGTTATAGAAATTAAATTGTCATGCTGACAATAAGTTTTTGACAAATATAAACAAAACAAATTATTAATTTATTTTTGCCAAGAACTATTCTTTGAGGAATAATTAATGAATTTGTGTATTCTTGGGTCATTGGCGTTTTTAGGTCAGTGAAAAATAAAGTTTACGACCTGGTCGCGATTAATTTTAAGTTGCCCACATGCAGCCCATGGCTCTTTGTGATGTTGTTTATATTGTGAATTACCATCAGTTTTTTCTATGGAGTGGCTTCAAATCTTGCCTTCTTAAAGAAAATCGAAGGGACATAAATCCCCGACCAAAGACTAAATCATGGAAATTGTGTTGACCGTATAAAATCTTTCCATAGTCGTATTTAACCTCCGCCGAGGATTGTGACAAGCACTAAGGGCCGATTCCAATATAGGCTAACATAATCTCCTCGATTTTATGAATGGACAGATTTCCATACATAATATAAAATATGTGGACCAATCGGCGAACGGTGTTATAACTGATTTAAGCCTAGGTTTCCTTTCCGTCCGCCTCTGCGTATGAATTTTTATTATTAAAAAATCATAAATTTAAAGACCATTCATGAAATCGAAATATAATATTGAAAATGTTTTTGACAATTTACTTTACAAACAATAAAGAAAAAAGCTTGAAACCATATGATTGTCACTTACACCTTATTAAATACACCTTGGTTAAACATTTTGAAAATTTTTTATTCCAATGTTGTGGAATGTCCGATTTGATATCAAATATGTACATCATAATATTTCTTAGAAATTAAATTACAGTTTGGATGATGGGACCCACCGGTCCACTCCTTCTGGTACATCCCACACAAAATGGTCAATAATGTGCTGAGAATTAATTTTCTTACTGCATGCGTTCGAACTATCCCATACATACTAAACTGAACTATAATATTGAAGATGGGACTTATCGGTCCACTCCCCCTAGTACCACCTCCACCAAAGGTCAACATCTTGAAAATTAGTAAATCTCATATAGGGAGGACAGAATATCCAATTTCATCCAAAGTTTGCACATCGTAATATATTTTACTTACATATATCAAGCTTAAATATGAACCCGTTGGCCCCATCTTTCTTTCCTTACGAAAAAGTGTCAACATTTTTAAAATTTGTTAATCCCATACCAAGACAACAGAATGACTGATTTGATTCAAACTTTGCTAATCTAAAATTTTTTCCAAACCTACATTAAATTCTAAGTTGGGGTCTATAGGTCAACCTTATCTAGATCCTCTCTCTTCTATAAAATCTTACAGCTTTCTTATTACAGATCTGTATGTTTTCTCGGCGATTTCTCTTAGTGAAAAAGAGATAAATATAACTGTGGGGGATCATAGCAGGTCACTGCAAAATCAAATCTCTCACTTCAAAATGGGAAGCCATTGATATGGACTATTGTCGTTTATGCGAGGACGAATATGGTACGGAAACTATCGACTATGTAGATGTACAATGCCGAATATTTGTTAAATACACACTGACACTGACCTTTTTCTCTGATATATATCTCATCACCTTTGCTTTGTCGGGAAACTGTATTGGGTGAGTTATCATCTTAACACAATCTTCTTCTTGTCATTCTATTTCTTATTTTCCTGTTTTAATTTTTTACGATGAACAGCATCTACATATGTTATCCGAATGAAACGACTAAATACTAACTTCAGATCTATCTATCGTCTTTATAAACCTTTAGGTCGTCTTTATAAACTCCCTTTACTTTGTCTTTAAAACCCCCTTTAGTCCGTTAACAAAGACTCCCTCAGCTCGTTTAAAAATTCGCACGCCAACCCCCTTCGCCGCGGTTATAAACATATGTTTTTTAATATAATAAGGAAATTTCGTGAGTACGTGAAATTTAATTCTTTTCAAATTGGTGCCCAACATGGAGCTTCTCATTTTTCAAGTTAGCACCCAACATAGAGCTCGTTTACAAAGAATCCCTTTTGCTCATCTATAAATTTCTCCTCAGCTCTTTTTTAAAGTCGCACTTCAGAATTGGCGCCCAACATAGAATTTATCATTTTAGGAAATTTCCTGAGTACAAGATATTGCATTATTTCAAAATTGGCGTCCAACATTGGCCGTTGTTTTAGTAAATTGGATTCTCGTAATAAATTTGCTACTTTTGAACCTTTCAGATGTTAAATCTCAGAGTTTTTGTATTACAGATTAGTTTATTACAGTATTTCACAACAAAAATGTTAAAATCACATAACACATTTCTAAAACTACAACAAATAATATTAATGATCGACTTAATTTATTTTAAATTAAAACAACTTTAGCATTACTAAACACATTATTCCAATAACATTCATACAATCTACATTTAGAGTTGATCCTTTGCTAAATACATAACTTTGTACTGAGGTATTTTCGGCTGGCGTTGATTTACCTTCAAATTCATAATAGGCACGAAAACCACTACGATCGAAACGATCATTCGAATAAAATGTTACACGAAAGAAACGATCATCGGAACGTATTTCAAATTTGTCACGTTTACCACAGTATTTGGGAAATTTACGATCGGTGCTAAGGAAATTGGAAAACTCTACGTAATCGCTGGCGGTAAGATGTTCACAGCTGCTTTAAAATTGAAAATAATTTAGGAAACACATTTATTAATTAAATTTTATTATTATGAAAGAAATTGCATACCTTCCCACACCCTCCACATCGAAGTAACTAAAACGTATTATAACCTTCTCATCCAATTCACCATAAAAGAAATAATGGCAATTGATATTTTTCGGATATAGGCCGGGGAAATTTGGCGAAGTAAAATAGCCCATTTTCTTGTCCGTACTGTTGTAGGCAAAGCTGCAGTTGTTGCCCAATTGGACGCCAGTTGTGATGCCATAATCTGAAATAGAATATACAAATTAGTTTTTTGGTTAATTTTATGAATTTGTGTTACTATTACTTGTTAAAAATGTATATTCAGCCTTAAATCCATAGTAACCGATTTTCGCCTGACCACTCGGAGGATATCGCCCTATGAATTGCAACATTAATTTTGGTCCCGTCGACATAATAGGTTTCGGCAGAAAAGCACCACAATACCAATCCATAACTTCATATTTCCCCTTGACTTGAGTCAGCAGCTGCAGCGAATCATTCGGTTTACATTCTGTGGAATTTTTATCCGTCGGTATATTAAAATCTAGAAATTTTATTTGTACTCGTTCATTTGGTTTGGCGGCAAAAAATTCATAAATACATTCGATACGCCCTGTGTTTATGGACGACGAGGACACCATGTTAAGGCTTGTCATACGTGCTGCCGCTGTCGTTACTGCTGAGAACAGATGATTTGTGTCAAATGTGCCGGTTTTGTTGAAACGAGATTCGAAGATTTCACGAAAGTTGCCTGAAAAGAAGAGATAACATTTATTTGAAATTAAAAAAAAAAAAAATCTGATGATGGTAAAACATTTTCTCGATGATATTTATTCCCCCGAGCTGAAGGGAGTTTTTAAAGGCGAGCTGAAGGGGGTCTTTTCTTAGACGAGCTGAAGGGAGTCTTTTCTTAGACGAGGTGAAGGGTGCCTTTTCTTAGACGAGCAGAAGGTAGTATTCACAAACGATCAACAGCGGAAGGGAGTCTTCGGAGGCAATTTGCTACATCCAACGATACGTAGATAAGGACCCAAACATGGTCAGCGAGAAGGGATTCAACCAAGGTAACAATAAAGAAAACCAACGAAATGATTGAAAAGTCTTCACGGGGAACTTCTGGGTCTTCTGAAAGGATTTTTGTAGACGAGGACAATTCGGTACTGCCATCGATACGTAAATAAGGACTTCAACATGATCAGCGAGAAGGATTTCTCCTGGGTCAAGGAACACTTAGAAGGTTTTGAGGAAGTTTAAAAGAAATGAACTATCTAAAGCCTGTAGGGAACTTCCGAGCGATCGGATTTCTACCTCTCATACAGTGTCTACCTCTAGTGGGCCCTCTACCATGGCGACAATAAAAGAAACACATTGTATAGCATTAAGGCATGGGACAAATACGAGACCGAAACTATTGACAAGTATTTATAGGAACCTTCAGGGTCTGCTGAAGGGGGTCTTTGACAGACGAGGGCAATTTGCTGAAGAAGCACAAAAGAAACTACCTTCATAAGGCCTCTAAAGAACTTCCGGTAGATCGAATTTCTACCTCGCGTACAGTTAAAACCCCACTGATAGCATCAAGGCATGGGCCAAACACGAGACTGAGGCCATTTACATGTTTTCAGTGTTTGTTCCAAAGGCTGTCGAAAGTCGGATAAGTCTTCGCAGCAACTTTCGAGGTCTTCTGTGACGACCGATTCTTCCGACACCTTATTAAGGAAGTCAATGACCTTAAGCCCCTTTGAGGGGCTTTTGCTTTTACACAATGTGCTGAGGTGGCAGACGTTGGCCGAGAAAGGCCGTTTCGGTTCGGCTGACCTAATGGAAGGAACAATGGTAATCATTATCGTTACACGCGTGTCTGATAATGAGAACGGCTACAATTTGATAGCGTTAGACTGTAAATAGCGGCCAGGATATAAGGAGTCTGCCGACACCTTAATAAGCCTCGGAGTCACCGACAATAAGCCCCATTCGGGAGCTATCAGGTGCACCCATAAATGAGAAACCGTGCTGAATGGTGACCTCTGTCTGTCTAACAAAGTGGCATGGTACAATTATAAAAGGTAACAGCAAATCCCAGCTGATTTGATTCCAACGTAATACTAGTGTCAATATGAATTTGACAAATTATGTTTTTAATAATCACCCAACAGGAAAATTAGGAACGCATACAATTTGAAATTGTTCTTTATTAAATGTGCTCCCGTTTTCAATTTACTCAATCTGCCTGCTGGGAAAGTTTGACGAAGCAAATCTTTCTTCATGGAATAACTCGCAATTCCCAGCATTTCCATATGTGTTTCACATATAAATGGCAATGGCTCAATTATACGAAAGTTGTGGAAGCGATAGAAATATAAATTTGATAGATTTTCATTCATGTTTTTCAAAATTTCTTTCGAGGATTCGAAAATATAACATTTTCAAAATAAATATAATTTGTTTATTTTTTTACATTTTTCTGTCAAATGACGTTGACACTAGTATAACTTACAACAACAAATTTCCATGTGGTTGTTGTATCGTTTGTTGTACAACAACACTTGCTGTTACCTTCAATTATTATACCATGACAAAGTGGGGTAAAAGTTCTAATGTACATACTGTTTTATACCACTTTTTCGAAATTTTTGTTATTGATGATTAATTTGCCCAAATTTTTGTTGAATTTATATTCTTTAATATGGCAACACTTTAAATTGTCGAATCCCCATGTAAAACAGCTGTTCTGTTCTACAACCCTAACGCTATTTTCCCCTTTTCGATTGTGCACACCCTACATTTCCTCATTCAATTTGTTTTGTTTTTATTTATTTGTAAAGTGTTGAATATTTTAAAAAATTAAATAATTGTTTATATATGTTTTGTTGTAATTTGTGTTCTGTATGATACAATTTGTTTTTAAAAAGTGTCGTCTAATTGGTTTTTATAATTGTAAACAATTTTATTTGGGATCTACGAGAATGTATCGCGTTGAAGACAACCGTCTGTTTACCTTTACCCGAATCTGTGATGAAATAGCAGTGGAACGAAGTTATTTAAATAAGGCACAAATTTTACAAAATTTCTTTAAGAAAGGATGCAACAAAAAGGAATTCAAGGGCGATTTGCTGTTATGGGTTCGCATGTTAATACCCTCCGATTCACAGCGTGTCTACAATTTAAAAAATAAACAAATGTTGAAGTTGTTTTCAAGACTCTTTCAAACGGATGCCCATGAAATGCAATTGGATTTGGAACAGGGTAAGCTACAATAAGAAACATGTTTAATTTATTAAATTCTGTTTTTAAATTAGAAAGTTAAATTTTCTTTTTTCAAGAGGGTGATGTCTCCGAAACATTGCGTAAATTTTTTGAGACATCGAATAAGCTGAAACCCCAAAAGGATAGCTCATTGTATTTACAAGATGTTGAAGAATTTCTCGTGAAATTGGAACAACGTACCAAAGAGGATGAACAAACCGGACTGCTGAGGGAGCTGTGTAAACAAACTACGTCACAGGATTTGAAGACGGTATGTCCTTTGGGGAAAATTTATGTGGGGTAATATAATTGAAAAATGTGTAATTTTTAAGAATACATAGTTTTAAGGACTACTACAGATGTGGTTTTTTGAAGAATAATTTTAAGGAGGGAGTATTTTTAGATGAACAGAAGGGAGATAAGGGAGTCTTTATAGACGAACAGGAGGAAGTCTTAATATACGAAAAGAAGAGGTCTTTATAGACGAATCGAAAGACGTCATTACGGATTTTATATTTTTTTTGAAGGACTAATAAATTAGAGGATTATTAAGCACCGATTTCTTAAAAAAAATTGTGCTCTTATATGAGCAGATTTCTTAAAATATTTTTTGAAGGACAATTGGAATCTTGAATTTGTTAATATTTTTTTGAAGATATATTTCCTAAAAATATTTTTTAAAGACTCGTGGGGGCATGGATTTCTTAAAAATATTTTCTGAAGGATTCTCAGAGGCGTGGATTACTTAAGAGGGTTTAAGAAACTGTACTGGACTGGACTGTTAGAGGCGTAGATTTATTTATTTATTTAAAATTTTTATTTAAATATTTGTTTTTCTAGAAATTGTATTTCTTAAATATGTATGTGTGTATTTAATCTTGTTTCAGATTATCCGCATAATAAATCAAGATTTACGAATGAATGCAAAAGCTAGTCATGTCTTGGCGGCATTTGGCCCCATGGCATATTCTGCATATCAGGCCACAAGAGATCTCTCAGCAGTTGTCAAACAATTTGCTTTTAAGAAAACCGAGGGCAATAATATCTTCACTGCAGCCGAGCCAAAAGCCAAAGGCAAGAAAGTAAGTGAATACAAAAACAAAACTAATACGAAAATTAAAAAGAAAAAAATATTCAAATATATTATTTCTTAGGGCAAGGCAGCAGCTGGTTCTGTACAAGTTATGACACCCATAGCACCAATGTTGGCTAATGCTTGCAACTCCGTGGAGGAGGCCTTTCGAAAAAGTCCTTCGGGTCTATTCAGTGAAATTAAATATGATGGCGAGCGAGTGCAAATACACAAACAGGGAAATGAGTTTAAGTGAGTTTCCTTTTGATTTCATTTCTTTCATTAATAATATTGTTATATTATTTTTGATTTATAGATTCTTTAGCCGTAATTTAAAGCCAGTTATGGATCACAAAGTTAAGCGTTTCAAGGAAATGATACCAAAGGTAGTTGAGGGGCATTTTCTGTTTACATTATAATATGTTTTCGTGTATTTAGGCCTTTCCTGGAGCTGGTGATATGATATTGGATTCGGAAATAATATTGGTTGACACTTTGAGTGGGGAATTGTTGCCATTTGGTTCACTGGGTGCCCACAAAAAGAAAGAATATCAACATGCCGAAGTTTGTCTTTTTGTATTCGATTGCATATTGTTTAAGGGAGAAGATCTAACCAATACGTAAGTAACATAAGGAAGCATAGATAAGCCGCACAATTATCTTCTTTCAAAATAATTTCTGCAGGACTCATGATGGTTTTTTAGAAATGAAAGACTTTTATACGCCATCTATAAACAGGGACCTACGACAGGGCTTTTATAAATTGAAAACTCCTACAGTTCTTCTATAAATTGTAAACCTCGTACATGTCTTCTGTGAACATTGGCCTTCAACAGAGTTTTTATACATTGGAATTCTTATTGTTCATTATTTCCTAAAATATATTTCATATCTGCTTTTCTTTCCACACAGCCCCCTTCGACAACGTCGAAAAATTCTCGAAGATAATATAACACCCATACGTAACTATGTACAACTATCCGAATCACATTTTCTGAAGACAAAAACTGAACTATCCCTAATGACTGCTAAAGTTTTGAAAGCCCATTTAGAAGGTGTTGTGCTAAAAGATCCATCCGGTACATATCAACCCGGCAAGAGAGGATGGCTTAAGGTTAAGAAAGATTATCTATTTGGTGGTCGTATGGCAGATACAGCAGATTTAGTGGTATTGGGTGCATCATATGGTTCGGGTAAAAAAGGTGGAGTTCTTAGCATCTTTCTAATGGGTTGCTATGATGAACGTGATCATCTGTGGAAAACTGTTACCAAGGTGCATACAGGGTTGGATGATCAGACACGCCTTGAGATGCATGATCATTTAATGAAATTAATGGAAAGATCCGATCCAAAACATTTGCCAACATGGTTTTTGTGTAACAAACCCTTAGTACCGGATTTCATTGCCAAAGATCCGAAGGTTATGCCAGTTTGGGAAATTACAGGAGCGGAATATACAAAATCTAATGAACATACCGCCTCGGGTATATCAATACGATTTCCACGCATAACACGTTTGCGGGATGATAAAACAGCCAAGGAGGCCAATAATCTTGAACATTTGGAAAATATGTATGAAGCCTCAAAGAATAATGTCAATGTGGATTTATTAATAAAGGGGTGTGATGAGGAATCAGAGGATAAAGTGAAAATAAATAGTAAACTTAATTTAAAAGATTCCACAACAACACCAAAACGAGAAATAAAACAAGAACCCATGGATGACAGCCCACAAAGCAGCAGTAAAAAGAAAGCAAAAACAACACCGTCAACCAGCAATAAGAAAAGAAAATCCATAAATACACCTGATGAAGATCAAGACGAAGAATTTGTGGAAAATAAAAAAATCAAAGTGGAAAAAGACGTCAAAAAAGAAAGCAAAACATCTACGGCTAAAAAACAATTGACACTTGATTTTGTGTTGAAAAAGGAAATTAAAAAAGAAGTGGATGAGCCACCCACGACGTCTTCCAAAAATATCGTAAAACAGCAATTGAATGAATCTCCCTCAACCTCAACAAAAACGACTTATGGACAATCGGCTGATGTATCAACCATTCGAAAGAAAAGCAATCTATTTAAAAATCTAACTGCCTATTTCAATAATGTGAACGATGCTGATAAATTAAGAGAGAGTTTTATAGCTAATGGTGGTAGTGTTACCACAAATAAAAAATTAGCCAATTTAATTATACACGAAACCTGCCATCCACCCAATATTACATTAAGTTATTGTAGATCGAAATATCGTGCGTCTTGTCATCATTTAAGTAAACAATGGCTCTTGGATTGTCTCAAAGAAAATTCGCTATTAGATTATGGCCTTTATGCAGTTGTCCTAACGACGAAATAATAAAGATCACAAAAAATAATATCGATTTGTTTAATTTTTTTCAATGCCATTGAATTTCACCATTTATGGGTCAGCTGAGTTTTTCTTACAGTTGTCAGCAGATAAGTCGATATACATATGTTTTGATATAAAAAAATAACAAATAGAAGAGCAATTGGAATTGATAAGGCGATGATTGATAAATTCTTTGTTATCTGCATTTATTTTTGCAATTTGATAAGGCAATGCTAATAGTTTATGTAGTTATTAATCCGATTAGAATGTAAGAATGAATAAGGTTTCTATTTCTATCAAAATGTCTTAGGTTATGTATGGGGAATAATGTTTTTTTATCAAATAAAAATTTGAAGTCATCATGGTGTTATAATAATTATATTCTTATGATATTCATTATTCCATGAATTATAGTAATTCTCTTTCTAGGTTGTACACAAAAAAATTGATAATAATGAATTTCGTGTACTGATGAAATATTTCTTTTCTAAGGGAAAGGAAATTACCATAAACAGGTGGTTCCGACTATATGATACCCTACACCTCACCATCATCACCAGTGTTATCCAACAGATGATACGTTGATAGATGTTGCATTATACGGCCTGTTTGACTCTCTCGTGTGTTCCGTACATACCCAAAGCGGGAAAACTAAGCCATTCTGCAACAATGGACTATAGACCCATTAGCCTATCATCCTTTCTCCTCAAGACTCTCGAAACACTGATCGACCTGGAGATTAGGAATCATGTAGACACCACCTCTCTAAGCAATTCGCAGCACGCATATATTAAAGGCAAATCTGTGGAATCTGCATGGTGGTAGGTTATATTGAGAGATTCAACACTGTAGAACTTGAATCCATAAAGCACTGACTTAAAAAAATCAACATACCTGAAACCCGTACGTGTTGGTTAGATAAAATTCTAAAAAGCAGAATTATAAATTCAAATATGGGGGAGACTTAAATCAGGAAAATAGTAACTAGAGGTACATCTCAGGGCGGAGTGCTCTCATCGTTGCTGTGGCTATTGGTAATCAACAAAATATGTTGATAGAGTTGGACGACGTGGTGATATTGATTTCCGGTAAATTCCCGTCCACAACTTCGGAGCTTATGTAAAGAGCCTCATCGACGCTGTCAGGTTGGGCCAAGGCGAACAGCCTTGGAGTTAATCCAAAAAAGACAGGACTAATAACGTTCACTAGGAAACATAAGCTCGGTGTCTTTGCTCCACCAACACTGGATGGGGTGTAGCTCCATCCCTCGGCCGAAGCAAAGAACCTTGGCACGATCTTAGACAACTACGATGGAACAGGAATTCTGAGGAAAGGACGAAGAGAGGGTAGATTACACTCTACGCATGCAAGAATTCCTTTGGGAAAAGTGGCAATACCTGCGCGTATATCGACATTCAGCAAACTAGACAAGGTACAAAGAGTAGCCTCGATTTTTATAACTGGAGCCGCGAGGAGCACTCCACAAGCACCTCTGAATGTAATGCTGAACTTAAGGCCTCTGGGTCTCAGCATTAAAGGGCCAAGCAGAATGCTTGCGTTGAGCCATCCGTCGCGTTTTATGTTATCGAAAATACAACAACCACAAGGAAACGATAACACAAACGCATACGGATGGCTCAACGCGAGCATTCTGCTTAGCCCTTAAGTGTCAGGCCCAAAGGCTGCATGAACAGAATCTTTGTAACCTGAACGAAAACTAAGCGACTATATATCACCAGAGATTTGACGATGTAGATGTCGTTATTCTCAGTAGAGACGACGGGGTCCGTAGTAGCCCTCTTCTGGACGGTCTGGCTTTTTATACAGACCGATCCCAGAGGGAAGAAGGAACAGTGGCTGGCGTCTACTGAGAAGTTTTAGGCCTTGAACTCTCTTGGTGCAGATGCTCTTCCTCGGTACACCCGGAATAATATCAGACTCTTCCGCCCAGACAGAATCTTTGTAACCTGAACGAAAACTAAGCGACTATATATCACCAGAGATTTGACGATGTAGATGTCGTTATTCTCAGTAGAGACGACGGGGTCCGTAGTAGCCCTCTTCTGGACGGTCTGGCTTTTTATACAGACCGATCCCAGAGGGAAGAAGGAACAGTGGCTGGCGTCTACTGAGAAGTTTTAGGCCTTGAACTCTCTTGGTGCAGATGCTCTTCCTCGGTACACCCGGAATAATATCAGACTCTTCCGCCCAGACATTCAGGATTAAGAAACTTTCTTGGAAAAATTTGCCAGTATAGTTCCATGTTTTGACCTAGACCAAATCAAATAAGGTCTCGACCATTTTAGGTATTTTTTTTTGTCCTATAAACATTTCTCAGCCGTAGTGTCTGTAATTTGGCATCCTTGGTTCTTGGCAGAAAAATTTTAAACAAAAAGGTCAAGTTTTGTATATAGCCTCATATTATGGTCCGTTCAATTTTCGGTATGCTGGAAGTTTCAGCCGAATTTCCCTATCTAAGTACTTCTCCGTTTGTTTCATTTTCTCAGGGGATAAACAAATCTCCATGACAAAGTCCCCTTTTATAATGTCGCTACCAAATTTGAAGTACTTTGAATGCGGATCTCATTGAGTAGGGGTCTAAATAGTTCGGCCCGGCCGAACTTAGCACCTTTTTTAAATGTTAACTTGTCATTTTTGACAGATCCGTTTTAATTGATTGGAATATGAGTAATTTCTATGAAATCTATTTAAATATGTATTTTGATTTGGGTATCGGATCGGGTCTAACATGCAGTCCGACCTCTCTTGTGGTACGCTTGTGTGTACTTCTAAGCAAATCACAACAATTTTTTGTTTTTACTTATGAAGAGATATTGCTGATAAGTAAATAAGTATCACAAGTTTGGAGGAGGAGATATGAAATTCCGAACGTGCCGAAAATACGATAACTCTTATATTGTAGGTATATAAAAAATCTGTTTATAGTATATACATATTCACAAACAAAGAAAAAATAAATATTATCTTGACTTCGCCAGTCGTTAGCAATCCTACACACAATTATTAATTGTATTAATAATCGATAAGTCGGAACGAAAACATTGCTGCAAACGTTTAGCGGAGCAAATAAATAACTAATTGTTTAATTTGCGGAAAAGGCAAACATGTTGTTGGAAATAATTGCATTTGTTTTAATTGCTGGTGCTTTGTTTTACTATTGGGCCACCAAGAATAATAATTTCTTTAAATAACGAAATTTGGAATATGAAAAGCCGCGGTTTTTGTTTGGCAACAGTTGGGAGATGTTGATGAAACGTAAGACGGGGTTTGAATTTCTCTGTGAAGTACATCAACGACATAAGGGAATGTAAGTTGTTTTGTTTGTATGTGGATAAAAAAATATATTTCAATCATTGTACAATTACAGGGTCTATGGAGCGTTTGATATGCGTCAGCCGGTCCTCATGATACGTGATCCAGAATTGGTTAAACAAATTTTAATAAAAGATTTCGATCATTTTGTAAACCGCCAGGTATCGAGTTCAGGGGCCACGGAGAATTTATTTTCCCATTCGTTGTTTATGATGGAAAATGATAAATGGCGTGATATGAGAAGTACATTGAGTCCCGCATTTACCGGCAGTAAAATGCGTCAAATGTTCCAGTTGATGGTACAGACGGTAGATGAGGCCATGGCATATTTAAGAAGTCAACAGTGGTCGATGGATGGTATCGATGTCGACATGAAAGATTTAACTACGCGTCTGACAAATGATATAATTGCCTCGACGGCATTTGGTCTGCAGGTGAATTCATTTCGTGATAAAGAAAATGAATTCTATATTAAGGCAAAGCGGGCTGTCAGCTTTACGGGTTTGCAGCAGGTGAAAATGCTGTTTATTGTTATCTTTCCAAAGTTGGCGGAGGTAAGTAGCGGGATGGAGGAATTATTTTTTTAATTTTTTAAATAATTTATTTCAAGGACTCTTAGAGCATTAGTGTTGGATTATTAAAATAATTTATTTCAAGGACTGTTAGAGCATTAGGCGTGGATTTTTTAAAGGACTATCAGATCCGAAGGATTGAATTTTTGAAATAATTTTTTTCAAGGACTATTACAGCATTAGACTTGGATTTTTTAATTTATTTCAAGGAATCTTAGAGCATTAGGGTTGGATTATTAAAATAGTTTATTTCAAGGACTATTAGATCATTAGGCGTGGATTATTTAAAGGACTATCAGATCTGGAAGAGTGGATTTCTTAAAAAAACATTTTTTTCAAGGACTATTACAGCATTAGGCGTGGATTTTTTAAATAATTTTTTTTCAAGGACTATTAGAGCATTAGGCGTGGATTTTTCAAAATATTTTCTTTCAAGGACTATTAGAGCATTAGGCGTGGATTTTTTAAATATTTTTTTCAAGGACTATTACAGCATTAGGCGTGGATTTTTCAAATATTTTTTTTCAAGGACTATTACAGCATTAGGCGTGGATTTTTTAAATAATTTTTTTCAAGGACTATTACAGCATTAGGCGTGGATTTTTTAAATAATTTTTTCAAAGACCTTTACAGCATTAGGCGTGGATTTTTTATATAATTTTTTTTCAAGGACTATTAGAGCATTAGTCGTGGATTTTTTAAATAATTTTTTTCAAGGACTATTAGAGCATTAGTCGTGGATTTTTTAAATAATTTTTTTCAAGGACTATTAGAGCATTAGGCGTGGATTTTTTAAATAATTTTTTTTCAAGGACTATCAGAGCATTAGGCGTGGATTTTTTAAATAATTTTTTTTTCATGGACTATTAGAGCATTAGGCGTGGATTTTTTAAATAATTGTTATTTTCAAGGACTATTAGAGCATTAGGCGTGGATTTTTTAAATAATTGTTTTTTTCAAGGACTATTAGAGCATTAGGCGTGGATTTTTTAAATAATTGTTTTTTTCAAGGACTATTAGAGCATTAGGCGTGGATTTTTTAAATAATTGTTTTTTTCAAGGACTATTAGAGCATTAGGCGTGGATTTTTTAAATAATTGTTTTTTTCAAGGACTATTAGAGCATTAGGCGTGGATTTTTTAAATAATTGTTTTTTTCAAGGACTATTAGAGCATTAGGCGTGGATTTTTTAAATAATTGATTTTTTTTTTTTTTCAAGGACTATTAGAGCAATAGGCATGTGTTTTTTAAAGAAGATTTTTCAAGGACTTTTAGAGCATTAGGCGTGGATTTTTTAAATAATTTTTTCAAGGACTATTAGAGCATTAGGCGTGGATTTTTTAAATAATTTTTTTCAAGGACTATTAGAGCATTAGGCGTGGATTTTTTAAATAATTTTTTTCAAGGACTATTAGAGCATTAGGCGTGGATTTTTTAAATAATTTTTTTCAAGGACTATTAGAGCATTAGGCGTGGATTTTTTAAATAATTTTTTTCAAGGACTATTAGAGCATTAGGCGTGGATTTTTTAAATAATTTTTTTCAAGGACTATTAGAGCATTAGACGTAGATTTTTAAAGATAAATTTTCAAGGACTATTAGAGCATCAGACGTGGTTTTTTTAAATAATTTTTTTCAAGGACTATTAGAGCATTAGGCGTGGATTTTTTAAATAATTTTTTTCAAGGACTATTAGAGCATTAGGCGTGGATTTTTTAAATAATTTTTTTCAAGGACTATTAGAGCATTAGGCGTGGATTTTTTAAATAATTTTTTTCAAGGACTATTAGAGCATTAGGCGTGGATTTTTTAAATAATTTTTTTCAAGGACTATTAGAGCATTAGGCGTGGATTTTTTAAATAATTTTTTTCAAGGACTATTAGAGCATTAGGCGTGGATTTTTTAAATAATTTTTTTCAAGGACTATTAGAGCATTAGGCGTGGATTTTTTAAATAATTTTTTTCAAGGACTATTAGAGCATTAGGCGTGGATTTTTTAAATAATTTTTTTCAAGGACTATTAGAGCATTAGGCGTGGATTTTTTAAATAATTTTTTTCAAGGACTATTAGAGCATTAGGCGTGGATTTTTTAAATAATTTTTTTCAAGGACTATTAGAGCATTAGGCGTGGATTTTTTAAATAATTTTTTTCAAGGACTATTAGAGCATTAGGCGTGGATTTTTTAAATAATTTTTTTCAAGGACTATTAGAGCATTAGGCGTGGATTTTTTAAATAATTTTTTTCAAGGACTATTAGAGCATTAGGCGTGGATTTTTTAAATAATTTTTTTCAAGGACTATTAGAGCATTAGGCGTGGATTTTTTAAATAATTTTTTTCAAGGACTATTAGAGCATTAGGCGTGGATTTTTTAAATAATTTTTTTCAAGGACTATTAGAGCATTAGGCGTGGATTTTTTAAATAATTTTTTTCAAGGACTATTAGAGCATTAGGCGTGGATTTTTTAAATAATTTTCTTCAAGGACTATTAGAGCATTAGGCGTGGATTTTTTAAATAATTTTCTTCAAGGACTATTAGAGCATTAGGCGTGGATTTTTTAAATAATTTTCTTCAAGGACTATTAGAGCATTAGGCGTGGATTTTTTAAATAATTTTCTTCAAGGACTATTAGAGCATTAGGCGTGGATTTTTTAAATAATTTATTAAAAAAAATTATTAAAATATTTTCTTTTTGCAGAAGCTAAAAATGGATATTTTTGAAAAATCATTTACCGATTATTTTATGAATCTGGTATTGGGTACAATGAAATATCGCCAGGAACACAATATACATCGTCCGGACATGATTAATTTGCTAATGGAAGCCAGAGGTATGATACCCACAGAGGTACAGAAAACCCATTTCCGTCAATGGACTGATATGGAAGTTGTGGCGCAATGTTTGGCCTTCCTCTTTGCCGGCTTTGAACCATCTTCGGGTGTAATGAGTTTTGCCGCCCATGAGCTGATGGAGAATTCTCAGGTTCAAGAAAAACTCTATGAAGAAATTCATGGAGTCGACGAAGAGTTACACGGTAAGCCGGTATCATATGAATTGTTGCAAAAAATGCCCTATATGGAAATGGTTGTATCGGAGGTGTTGAGAAAATGGCCTGTGGCGGGTGTAACCGATCGTATATGTAATAAAGATTTTGAATATGTGTCAAAGGATACCGGTGAACGTGTGATCGTAAAGAAAGGTGAAAAGGTACGCATTTCTATGTGTGGCTTCCAGAGGGATCCAACATATTTTGAAAATCCCAATGTCTTTGATCCGGAACGTTTTAGTGCGGAAAATAAAATGAAAATAGATCATGGTACTTATTTGCCATTTGGTGTGGGTTCACGTAATTGTATTGGTAATATTTTGATTTTTTATTATTTTTCGTTTTGAAAAAGTATAATTTAATTGTTGTTTTTGTTATAGGTACTCGTTTCGCTTTATTGGAGGTAAAGGTGTTCCTTTACTATTTGTTGCGTGATTATCATTTGGAGCCATGTGCCAAGAGTTGTATACCGTTGGTCTTAGATCCTACTAAGATACAACTGTTGCCAAAAGGAGGTTTTTGGTTGAAACTGAAACCAAGAAAAGCTTAAATTGTTCTTTTAATTATTTTCAATAAAAATTGTAAAATATTTGTAATAATATTATATACATATATACATATGTACATATATTAAGTATTTATGTATATATGTATTTATGTAAATATAAATAAAAAATATTCAGAAATAGTGCGCGGATTTTTGAAATAATTTATTTCAGGGACCATCACAGCTTTAGGCGTGGATTTTGTAAATAAGTTATTTCAGGGACCATCACAGCTATAGGCGTGGATTTTTTTTAATAATTTATTTCGGGGACCATCACATCTATAGGCGTGGAATTTTTTAAATAATGTATTTCAGGGACCATCACAGCCATAGGCGTGGATTTTTTAAATAATTTATTTCAGGGACCATCACAGCTATAGGCGTGGATTTTTTTTAATAATTTATTTCGGGGACCATCACAGCCATAGGCGTGGATTTTTTTAATAATTTATTTCAGGGACCATCACAGCTATAGGCGTGGATTTTTCAAATAATTTATTTCAAGGACCATCACAGCTATAGGCGTGGATTTTTTAAATAATTTATTTCAGGGACCATCACAGTTATAGGCGTGGATTTTTTAAATAATTTATTTCAGGGACCATCACAGCTATAGGCGTGGATTTTTTAAATAATTTTTTGCAGGGACCATCACAGCTATAGGCCTGGATTTTTTAAACAATTTTTTGCAGGTACCATTACAGCTATAGGCGTGGATTTTTTAAATAATTTTTTGCAGGGACCATCACAGCTATAGGCGTAGATTTTTTAAATAATTTTTTTCAGGGACCATCACAGTTATAGGCGTGAATAGGTGCAAATATTTAATATCAATTACTAATTGATTATCCACCTGATGGTAAGGGAGGTAGGTATATATTTAATATGAATTTATTTGTTTTATTTTATTAATATTTACACAACCTCAGTGTAGAATAAACAAGAGCAAAAAAATCTACAATAGAGATAGATCTCTCCAACCTCCATATTGCTCTCACAATTATTTTCAATGAAATGTAATTAACAAAACCTAGTGATCCGGACAAAAAATGAATTTCATTCTCAGTTAGAAGCTTGAAGCGAGCGGACATAATCGGAGAACAAACAACACAACACACAAGCAAAATGTTATTAGAATTTCTTATATTTATTTTAATTGGCGGCGCATATTTTTATTATTGGGCCACCAAAAATAATAACTATTTCGCAAAACGTAATTTGGACTATGAAAAACCAATATTTTTATTCGGCAATGGTTTGGATATAATATTGCGGCGTAAAACGGGATTTGATGTTCTGTGTGAAATGCATCAGCGGCATAAGGGAATGTAAGTACATAGAGACATACATACATCATATCAACACCCAAAAAATTTATATAAAAAACGAATTACAGGGTCTATGGAGCCTTTGATAATCGCCAACCACTGCTTATGATCCGAGATCCGGAATTAATTAAACAAATTATGATTAAAGATTTCGATCACTTTGTCAATCGTCAGACATTTCCGGGCAGCAGTGAAAATTTCTTTGCCAATTCCCTATTCATGTTGGAAAATGATAAATGGCGTGATATGAGAAGTACTTTGAGTCCAGCTTTTACCGGCAGTAAAATGCGTCAAATGTTCCAGTTGATGTTACAAACGGTGGATGAGGCAATGTCGTATTTGAAGGTGCAACAAAATTCGGTGCATGGTTTCGATGTCGATATTAAAGATTTGTCTACTAGGCTGACAAATGACATCATTGCCTCAACGGCATTTGGTCTGCAAGTCAATTCATTTCGTGACAAAGATAATGAATTTTATATTAAGGCCAAAAATGCTGTGAATTTTTCGGGACTGCAACAATTGAAAATGATTTTTATTATGATATTTCCGAAATTGGCCGAGGTGAGTAAATAATACCAGCAAAATAATTTATTTCGAGGGCTATATAAGCAAGAAGTTTTCTGAAGGACTACCACATCTATAGGCGTGGATTTTTAAAATAACTTATTTTAAGGACCAACACAGCAATAGACGTCGATTTTTTAAATACTTTATTTTAAGGACCATCTTAGATATAGACGAGGATTTTTTAAATAATTTATTTGAAGGGCCAACACAGCTACAGTCGTGTTTTTTTTTAAATAATTTATTTTAAGGACCAACACAGCTATAGGCGTGGATTTTTTAAATAATTTATTTTAAAGACCAACACAGCTATAGGCATGGATTTTTTAAATAATTTATTTTAGGGACCAACATTTATTTTAAGGACCAACACAGTTATAGGCGTGGGTTTTTAAATAATTTATTTTAAAGACCAACATTTATGTTAAGGACCAACACAGCTATAGGCGTGGATTTTTTAAATATTTTTTTTTAAGGACCAACACAACTATAGGCGTTGATTTTTTAAATAATTTATTTTAAGGACCAACACAGCTATAGACGTGGATTTTTAAAATAATTTACTTTAAGGACCAACACAGCTATGGGCTTGGATTTTTTAAATAATTTATTCTAAGGACCAACAAAGCTATAGGCGTGGGTTATTTAAAAATGTTATTTTAAGGACCAACACAGCTATAGGCGTGGATTTTTTAAATAATTTATATTAAGGACCAACACAGCAATAGACGTCGATTTTTTAAATAATTTACTTTAAGTACCATCTTAGCTATAGGCTTGGATTTTTAAATAATTTATTTTAAGGACCAACACAGCTATAGGCGTGGATTTTTAAATTTTTTTAAGGACCAACACAGCTATAGGCGTTGATTTTTTAAATAATTTATTTTAAGGACCAACACGGTTATAGACATGGATTTATTAAATAATTTATTTTAAGGACCAACACAGCTATACGCGTGGATTTTTTAAATAATTTATATTAAGGACCAACACAGCAATAGACGTCGATTTTTTAAATAATTTACTTTAAGTACCATCTTAGCTATAGGCTTGGATTTTTAAAATAATTTACTTTAAGGACCAACACAGCTATAGGCTTGGATTTTTAAATAATTTATTTTAAGGACCAACACAGCTATAGGCATGGATTTTTAAAATAATTTACGTTAAGGACCAACACGGTTATAGACATGGATTTATTAAATAATTTATTTTAAGGGCCAACACAGTTATAGACATGGATTTTTAAATAAATATTTTGTTTTCCGATATTCAAATGTTTACCTTTTTCCATTTTTCTAGATGTTATCTATTGATATTTTTGAAAAATCATTTACCGAGTATTTTATGCATTTGGTGTTAGACACTATGAAATATCGTCAGGAACATAACATACATCGTCCCGACATGATAAATCTGCTGATGGAAGCTAGCGGAATGATACCCACCGATATACAGAAAACACATTTCCGTCAATGGTCTGATATTGAAATTGTTGCTCAATGTTTGCTTTTCTTATTTGCTGGCTTCGAACCATCATCGGGAGTAATGAGTTTTGCCGCTCATGAGCTAATGGAAAATCCTCAGGTTCAAGAAAAACTTTATGAAGAAATTCGTGGAATTGATAAAGATCTACAGGGTAAATCGGTCACATATGAGCTGTTGCAAAAAATGCCCTATATGGATATGGTCATATCAGAAGTTCTACGAAAATGGCCTGTCACTTTGGTAACCGATCGTACTTGTACTAAAGATTTTGAATATAAATCACCTGAGAGTGGAGAAAATATTGTCATTAAGAAAGGTGAAAAAATACGTGTGTCACTGTGTGGTCTTCAACGTGATCCGAAATATTTTGAAAATCCTGATCAATTTAATCCGGAGCGATTTAGTGTGGAGAATAGGGGGAAAATCGAAATTGGTACATATCTACCATTTGGTTTGGGACCACGTAATTGTATTGGTGAGTTGGTGAATATTTTAAAAATAATTTTAAAAAATATTTTCAAAATTATTTACGTTTTATTTCTAGGAAATCGTTTTGCATTGTTGGAGGTGAAGGCTTTCCTCTACTATCTATTGCGTGATTATCGTCTGGAAGTGAGCCCCAAGACTTCTCAACCTCTGACATTAGATCCTGCCAATATACAATTGCTTCCTAAAGGTGGATTTTGGCTTAAATGTATACCAAGGAAATGTTAAATATTAGGTTCATAATTTACTTCAATAAAATTTTATAAACAAAAACTTCTTCAGTAAACTTTTCCCTTAAAAATATTTAAAAAATCCACGCCCGTAACTGTGATAGTCCTTGAAATAAATTATTTAAAAAATTCACGCCTGTAGCTGTGATAGTCCTTGAAATAAATTATTTAAAAAATCCACGCCTGTAGCTGTGATAGTCCTTGAAATAAATTATTTAAAAAATCCACGCCTGTAGCTGTGATAGTCCTTGAAATAAATTATTTAAAAAATCCACGCCTGTAGCTGTGATATAGTCCTTGAAATAAATTATTTAAAAAATCCACGCCCGTAGCTGTGATAGTCCTTGAAATAAATTATTTAAAAAATCCACGCCTGTAGCTGTGATAGTCCTTGAAATAAATTATTTAAAAAATCCACGCCTGTAGCTGTGATAGTCCTTGAAATAAATTATTTAAAAAATCCAGGCCTAATGCTCTAATAGTCCTTGAAAAAAATTATTTAAAAAATCCACGCCTAATGCTCTAATAGTCCTTGAAAAAAATTATTTAAAAAATCCAGGCCTAATGCTCTAATAGTCCTTGAAAAAAATTATTTAAAAAATCCAGGCCTAATGCTCTAATAGTCCTTGAAAAAAATTATTTAAAAAATCCAGGCCTAATGCTCTAATAGTCCTTGAAAAAAATTATTTAAAAAATCCAGGCCTAATGCTCTAATAGTCCTTGAAATAAATTATTTAAAAAATCCACGCCTAATGCTCTAATAGTCCTTGAAAAAAATTATTTAAAAAATCCACGCCTAATGCTCTAATAGTCCTTGAAAAAAATTATTTAAAAAATCCAGGCCTAATGCTCTAATAGTCCTTGAAAAAAATTATTTAAAAAATCCAGGCCTAATGCTCTAATAGTCCTTGAAAAAGATTATTTAAAAAATCCACGCCTGTAGTTGTGTTAGTCCTTAAAATAAATTATAAAGAAACTCCTTGGGTTTCAATGAGGCTGGCCCCACGTTGGGCGTCAATAAAGCAACTCCTTGGGTTTCAATGATGCTTGCCCCACGTTGGGCGTCAATAAAGCAACTCGAAACACCAAGATTTGAAATAATGTTGGCTACTCCTTGTTTAGGAACTACTTCCAGCTTATGATCTAGTCCATCAACTTGGGCAAGCGTGGGTAATGATCTTAAGCCTTCAGTGTCCGCTAAACGAATTAGAGCCGGGTGGTCCAGGACTCGGAGTGAAGCTGATTTTATTGAAATTTGATTGAGCTTAGGTACTAATTATGAGAAGCAAGATCATCGTCTAGTATTGGTTGTGTAATAATGTAGTAGATTCACAGATGTAGTTTTTAGTACTATTTACAAAATATTTACATAGTTAACCGTTAATTTCAAATGTTTAAAACAGAGTTGCATTTAAATATGGAAATCATAAGATCATTAAAACGTGTTTACACTATTGAAATTAAAATTGAATAAAAATTAAGTTGATCCGCTTCAATTATTTAAAAAATCCACGCCTGTTGGTGTGATAGTCCTTGAAATAAATTATTTAAAAAATCCACGCCTGTAGCTGTGATAGTCCTTGAAATAAATTATTTAAAAAATCCACGCCTGTAGCTGAGATAGTCCTTGAAATAAATTATTTAAAAAATCCACGCCAGTAGCTGTGATAGTCCTTGAAATAAATTATTTAAAAAATCCACGCCTGTAGCTGTGATAGTCCTTGAAATAAATTATTTAAAAAATCCACGCTTGTAGCTGTGATAGTCCTTGAAATAAATTATTTAAAAAATTCTCGCCTGTAGCAGTCCTTGAAATAAATTATTTAAAAAAATCCACGCCTACCGCTGTGATAGTCCTTGAAATAAATTATTTTAAAAATTCACGCCTTAGTCTGTGATAGTATCTACAGAAAAGTATATGTCATTAGTATGTGATTTTTTCTCTAGAAAAAATCCGTCCTCAATCACTGACACCTTATCTACAAAGCTAATAATTTGGCACTATGAATTTTAATTTTTTTTGAAGTGCTTCGCTAAACAATAATGTACATATTAACATACATACGTACTTCGTGTTTAGTTTCATATCTTAACGAACCACCCAAACGTTTGCAGTGCTTCGTAAACAGCAAATTAGTCATCACTCTCTGCGGCATTCCCAATATTCGATTAGTGTTTTTTGAAACGTTGATCGTCGAACGACAAACACTGCCACGCGTTCTGTGTTCCACAAAATGTTATTAGAATTCTTGGCCATTGCCTTTGTCGGTTTAATACTCTTCTATCGTTGGGCGATCAAAAATAATGATTTCTTTAAAAGACGTAATATACCCTATGCCGAGCCGGCGTTTCTCTTTGGTACGGTTAAGGAAATTACATTGAATAAGAAGAGCCGATTTGATGCCATGTGTGAATTCTATAATCAACATAGCGGGCCGTAAGTACTTTGTTTGTATCTAATCGATAGAGAATAATGTAATAGGTGTGTTCGATAGAAAATATTCAATAATAAACATTTATAGAGTATTTAAGTTTATTCTAGCTTCATCAACTGAAGCTAGAATCTTGAAATTTTGGGTGAGGGTCGTCACTCTTTGTCCGAAGGTGTCAGATAAGGCTGGGTTTTAAGAAATTCATGGCTAACTGGTAGAGCTAGAACTCTTAAATTTCGGATGAGGGTTAATGATGGAGTGTAGGATTGATGTTGGGGTTTTTGGAAATTTGAACTATAAGTATCCGGAAAGTACTAAAATGTACTAAATTTGGTACAATTTCGTAGCATGTGAACGAATAGAGCTAAAAACTTCAAATTTGGAATGCCAATCAAGGTTGAGAAGTAGGGTCGATATAAGGATGTGGTTTTGGAACTGTGTCCTCATGTATACGAAAAGTACTAAACGGTACAAAATTTAGTACAATTTGAATTTGGAGGAACGGATATGGAGCTGGAATCCTGAAATTGTACTATATTCAAAACAATTTGGATTTACGTGAATCGATAGGGATGGAACTCTGAAATTTAAAAATAAGATTACTACTGCATTATAGATTATAGTTAGGATCACAGTTGGAGTGTAGGATTGGGGTGTGGATGTAGGTTTGGAAATTTGTACTTATGTGTACTAAATTTGATACAAATTGGATTTATGTTAACTTATTTAGAAGTATGATCAAAATCGCGCTACTAATGAAATGCAAAACTGGCTTTGTACGAAAAAATTGAGCCTCTGCAATATTTCCCTCTAGACCTATTATAGGTCAGCAGCTAAAATTTCTAACGCTGGCATATTTTCCATATCTTATTTTTCGAGGTAAATGTTTATGCCATAAAATAAAAATTTGATCACTTTAGGTTATGGTTGATGTGCCCCTCGGAATCATCTAAACAACCGTTCTAAGTATTTGGTCAGATCACCTTCACCGTGTAAAATATGTGATGTTCTGCATATCATAATGACATCTAGAGCGACTAGAAAACCGAAAACTGTAGGCGTCGTCGTTGACCCGACTGTTATGCTTATTATTTGGCCACATTCCGTTCCCAGTGTAAAATTTCGTGGCGTTCGGATCATAATTGTGGCCTCTAGAGCTACCAGAAAAACAGTCAAAAAACAGTTTTTGGTCCATTTCATCCCCTAAATATTAACGGATTTTTATAAAATCAATAGGGATCTTCTTTGGTCCATCCTACATATCGAAATTTTGATCCATAAATGTGGCCTGTATCGTGTTTAAAAATTATAATGGTCTAGAACTAATATTTCGCGGCGATACAAATTCTTGTGGCTGCACAAAGCTATAATACCCTAACAACATAGTTGTGTAGGGTATATAAATCAACATATATTTTCATTTTCTTTTCAGAGTTTATGGCAGTTTCGAACATCGTGAACCGATTTTGGTAATACGCGACCCCGGACTGGTAAAACGCATTCTCATTAAAGATTTCGATCATTTCGTAAATCGTCGTGGTGTATTTGCCGAGGGTAGTGATAACATGTTTGGCAACTCATTATTTCTTATGAAAAATGATAAATGGCGGGATATGCGGAATACGTTGAGTCCAGCATTTACCGGCAGTAAATTGCGACAAATGTTTCAATTAATATTGGATTCGGTACACGAGGCAATGGGGTATTTGAGCGAACAAAAACAAGATGAGGGGATAGAGGTGGATGTAAAGGATTTTACAACACGTCTAACAAATGATATAATTGCATCGACGGCATTTGGTTTGAAAATTAATTCATTTCGTGAAAAGGATAATGAATTCTATACAAAGGCAATGTATATAATGAGTTTTCCATTTAGGATACAAATGAAGCTGATGTTTACCATGATATTTCCACGGCTGCAAATGTAAGTAAGAGAGTATGGAATTTGTGGTTCCACTTCTAGATTTTATTTCATTTTAGCTTTTAAATGTTAAAATATTTGGTAAATATGCCGATTATTTCACCAGTCTCGTTATGGATGCCATGCAATATCGTAAGGATAATAATATCCAGCGTCCCGATATAATTCATCTGCTAATGGAGGCAAGGGGTATGATTGCCTCGGATTCACCCAAAACCCATAATCGAAAATGGTCAGATTTAGATTTGGTGGCCCAGTGTTTTGCTTTCTTTTTTGCCGCCCTCGAAACATCCTCATTGGTGATGAGTTTTGCAGCACACGAACTAATGGAATATCCTGAGGTACAAGAGAAACTATTGGAGGAAATTCAAAATGTTGAAAATCAAATGGAAGCTGATGAGACGATAACACCGGAAATATTACATAAAATGACCTATATGGATATGGTGGTATCCGAAGTTCTACGTAAATGGCCGGTAAATGTATTTACCGAAAGATTTTTCATATGAGCTAACGACAGAGGATGGAATTGGTGCTAGCATTGAGATTCGCAAAGGAGATGCTGTTCGTATTATAATGTCTGGTTTACACCGGGATCCAAAATATTACGAAAATCCCGAGGTTTTCGACCCGGAACGTTTTAACGAGGAAAATAAGAAAAACAAAAATGCTGGAGCATATTTACCATTCGTTTGGGTCCCAGAAGTTGTATTGGTGAGTTCTTATTTTCTATATGAAAAAAAAGAAATAAATCAAAATCGATTTTTTTTAAAGGTTTACGTTTTGCCCTATTGGAAGTTAAGGCATTTTTGTATTATTTGATAAGGGATTATCGCTTGGATAATCCCTTATCAAATAATACAAATAACACAAGCCTACCCATGGAAATTTTGTTATGTACCACCTACTGTGGCGCTGTGGTTTTAAGGCCAGCTAGCTCAGCAGCCATCTTTGGGGAGGTTCTCAACCCTTTTCCATCAGCCCGAGGGGACAAACAAGTAAACATTTGGAATTGATACACAAAACATAGAAACACTACACTTACAAAAAGAAACACGATACACCATCAACAAGGAAGCTTGGTGTTTATGCTTCCACACATGGCCCACCCAACCTTGACCCTTAAAATCCAAAATTTATATCATTCATAAGGGCCCCTGATCCTCCACACTTACCACATGATGACTTGCACTAATTTCCCCCTCTTTCTAATAAATTTAGCACTTCATTTTTAAATAGTTAACATTTACGCTACATTTATTAACATAGTTGACTTAAAATTCTAACAAAAAAAAAAAAGAAAACAATCAAACATAAACCTTAGATTACTAACACTAATTTCATGAGACAAATCTCTCAGATTACCCTGATTTTACCTCTTAGTTTCACCTATTGGTAATTAGACTATTTATTACACCCTGCCTAAGAGAGCTCCGTTAGTGGGATTATTATAAGACTTATTACAGCCTTTTTTTGTACACTTTAAACTTTTGGGTATTTTAGGGCAACCCTACTCTAACGCTTTCTTTTAGCATTAATAATCCTTACAACATAAGAATTGAACACATACAAACAATACAACACAACTTAAACTAAACACTTAAAATATTCATAATAAAATTAATTTGTTATAATAGTTATATATATCTTGAAACTTCAAATATTTAAAAAAAAGTAACTTATTTTCTTTGTTTCATTTTAGGTAAAACCGGTGTTCTTGCGGCTTAAATGCTGTGTTCCACACACAAAAATGGACCAAATGGAATTAAAATACGATTGTTCTTTTTTAACTTGGTCTAAGGCTTGCCTTATTTAACCATCCCGAAATTCTCTGCTTGGTGGAATGTTGGCAGTTGGTGCACCAGGGGATTTTAGGCTTTTTTGTGGACCTTCTTTGGCGGTATTTTGGGGATCCGACAATTATATCCCAAAATAATTTTCACTGGCCCCCTTTTTTTGCAATGGAATGAGGAGGCCAGACATCAAATTTTTAGCAGTGTGCCTTCGGTTTTCTAAACACATAAAAGAACATAAAAAACACAACATTAACTCTACGTCCACATACGTTATTGTTGAAATTACCACTTACGTAGATATAAACAAATTCCCGCACACACACATACAAATAAAATTGAAATATAAAATATAAAAAAAAACTTTGTTTTATTTTTTGGTAATCCTTTTGTACTTTTGGTTTTTGGTCGCTTTTTCGATTTTTAATGTGGAAGGTTATAAAACACGGTTTAGAATTGAAAGGGTTTTTTCCTTTCAGTCCCTTTTATAACCTCCTAAAGACGCACGATTTTCCCTCTTTTTTTGGTTTGCGACATTTATTGTTCATTTGTCTCTACCCCACTTAGCCAACCTGCAAACCCTCCCAAGGTTGTATTTTGCGGTCCGTCTCCACTAATTACCATTCGCAGTGGCAACACCGAAACTCATCAGTTTTATCTGCGGCCGGTATATCCGGTCGCACAGAGATGCGGTTGGTTGTATTTTATTTATTAAAATTTATTTAATTCAGGGGCAATCGCAACAATTTCGACATCGAATCTTCATTTTGAACCCAAGGGTGGTTTTTGGTTGAAATTTGTACCAAGAAAATAAAAAAAATCCCATAAAGGGGAAATGAAAAATATGATGAATTTTATTTAAATCCGCGCATTTGGTAGATAGTCAAAATATTCTTTAAAAAATCCACGCCTTTGGTAGATCTTCAAAAAAATTCTTTAAAAAATCCACGCCTCTGGTAGGCCTTCAAAAATATTCTTTAGAAATCCACGCCTTTGGTAGGCCTTCAAAAATATTTTTTAGAAATCCACGCCGTAAGCCACCAAACCGAAGGCTTAGGTGCAGGCACATCCTCCTGAAGATGGAAACCTTTTTACTGCGATAACGAATTTTCCTTTATGATATCGAAGAAAATAGCAAAATCTAGCAGATTCTTGTAATACGGGAACAGTTTAATATATAGCATATTGAGGATCTGGAAGGAGCCAGAACCAATAAGAGATGACTGTATAGAGTGTACACCACCTAGCAGAGATGGGGTCAGAATAGCAATTAATTGGCTGAAGAATAATAAGGCAGCTGGTGTTGATGGGTTAACAGTAACAGGGATAAGTAAATTGTCTTTCAGTTAATCGATTAATCGGAAATCGATTTTGAACAGGTGTGATAAGATCGAAAAGTCGACTTTTTAGTCAAACTAAAAAATCGAAATGCCTAAAAGTCGACTTTTGCACTAGACTACGTATCTCAAGTTAACAGCCGAACTATTCAAGACCGGTGGTTAGATGCTGGTCGGGAGCATACACCAGCGGATACGTACCATTTTGCTGGAGGAATGCTGTGTCCCGTGCATAAAAAAGGAGACAAGAAGATATATGCCAACTATAGAAGAATTAGTTTCCTTCCCATCGCATATAAAATGTTATCCAGGGTGCTGTGTGAACGATTGAAGCCACCACTGACCAGATTTTCACTCTGCGCCAAATCCTAGAAAAGACAAAACACTATGTATGTGTCAATGTGATTTTCGTGGGTCTTTTCCAGGATTTGGCGCAGAGTGAAAATCTGGTCAATGGTGGATTTGTCAGTTCTGAAGCTGCATTGGTATGGTCCAATAATGTCGTTGGCTGTTAACTTCGTCAGAGGTGTTTAAAGCCATGTCTACGTTCGCCATTCCTGCAAAATTAATACGGTTATTCAGGATAACTTTAACTGGCACAAGGTCAGTAGTTAAAGCCTCAGAGGTCCACTCGGAGCCTTTTAATACCGAACGAGGATTCAGACATCATGTTGAAAAGGTCATACGAGAGACAACATGGGCACTAGCGCAAGCAGATGAGACATCTCGTGGAGAGTTTGAAAAAAAAATTATCCGGAAGATCTATGGGCCGATCTGCGTCGACGGTGAATATCGTCGTCGAATGAACCATGAGCTATACCATCTATTCTCGGACATCAACTTAGTCAAACGGATTGAGCTGCAGCGACTACGTTGGCTAGGACATGTTGTGAGAATGGTTAAGAACTCCTCTACTCAAAGGGCATATAAAAGCGAGCTAAGGAATGTTTCACGCAGAAGAGGAAGGCCACAAATCCGAAGGAAAGATCAAGTAGAAGACAACATATCGGTGCACGGTCTTTCAAATTGGATGAAATTCGCACAAGACCGACGCGCTAGGAAATCTTTTTTAAGCTTAGCTTATGGAACAACCGTTCTGTCAAAAGTCAGCTAAGTAAGTAGTAAAATGAGGTCTGAATGAGGTGAACGGATTGCGGGAAAAGTGTTATCGAAAAGGTGATCACGTACATAGAAAAAATATTTCGCATATTTTAGAAATAGTATTCAGAAAGTGTTGCCACTGTCGGGATTTCTGTATTTTACGAATGCAATTCATAAAACTTTAAATACTGGTTTCTTGTCAGAGAGAGAGAGAGAGAGAGAGAAATTCTTGGTCGTTTAAATTTTTCTATTTTGAATTTAGCATTCATATCGAAATATATTGGAAAATACATATGTGAATTTTGCAACACTAGTGCGAGTGTCTGAAATAAAGAAAAAGAGAATATGTACATGCGCAATACGAAAAAAATTAGCTATGAATGAAATTATGAAAATATTCATAAAAAATCGTTATTTTCGGTGGAATTTTTTACACCCTCCATCATGATGCCTAAAATACTTAAAATACATCGGGACTTTTATATGGTGTCTTTGACAAGTACATTTTTGGTAGGTCGATTTGGCACTCAATGGAACTATGAAATATCAAACTATAGGCAATTCGGTGGAAAAACATGGTCATAATTCCCTTCCGAAGGTAAGGTAATGCATGTGGTAAGGTAATGTATGTAGATTATTATTGATTAATTTTTGGTAGGAACATTTACTCCCCAACGATAATTCAAAATAGCTGACTACAGCCAATTCGATTGAAAAATGTTCCGGGCCTAGCATAAAAAGTGATACCCAAAGAGAACACAAAATACCCATTTACTGCCAATTTGTTTAAAAAATCGATCAAAATAATCGAATATTTGAGGGTATCGTTATATGGGGTTTATATCAAAACGTGGATCCATATATCCCATTTTCAATATATATCCCATTTTCTAGGGGTATCAGGATGTTAGATACTGACATCTCTATCACGATTTCGAAAGACAAACAGACGAGCTATATATAATAGAATTTTATACTGATCACGAATATATACTTTATGTGATCTCTGCGGAATATTTCAAGGTGTTGCAAACGGAATGACAAATTCAATATATGCACTCCACCTTATGGTGTATGGTGTGAAAATAGATGGAAGATAACGTTGTATACAACTAATGTGAAAGCTCTTTGATAATTATCTGAGAATATGAAAATAGATAAGAGAGTAATCGCTCTCCCAAAATAAAAAAGACGAATTTGTTTATATATTTGATAGTGAGTAAAGAGATACAATAGCAATATTTGTTGTGTTTACTGGTAGCTTGTTATCTTGTCATAAAAATAATTATAACTGATCTATAACAAGAACGTTTGTTTTCAAACATTTTAGTATTTGTTTAGTCGTAGAACCGTAGAGATATCTGAGTTTTTTTCTGTTTCGTTTATTAAATATTAATGGCCAAACATGTGGATTGAGTTAATAATATTATTAATAGCTGGCGTTGTTGCTATTTATCGCTGGGTAACAGCAAACAATGATTATTTTGACAAGCGTGGTATACCCTATGATAAGCCGGTATTTTTGATGGGTAGTTTTGTGGAACTGCTGCGACGAAAGAAACCACTGTATAATGTTTTATTGGATTTGTACAGCCAACATGATGGAAAGTAAGGATACATTTTGATATTTTAAGACCTAAAAAGTGTGAAATGATCAGAACTTTCATATGAAGGCTATGATATGGTAAATTGCGGCATGGGGAAATCGAAGTACCAATCAACAAACACTCGAGTTAGATAATTGGTCAAAGACATTGAACCGCTCGAAAACGACGCGTGGCCTTTTAACATGTTCTGTGATCCTCAAAATAGCGATAATTAAGACCGACCTTAATTGATAATTTTGTTAGGAAAAAATTCTACACAATGAGATATTAAAATGCAAAATTACTTCTAATTGGTTCGGTTGATAAACGTTATTGAACGAACGAGTGATAGTGATTGTTCCGCATGGACAACATAGGTCAATTTTGAGTGTGCACCATTATTTGTTTGATTGAAGTCTTCAAAGAAATTCGAAGAACAAACATCAGAAGATGAATCATTGAGAGACCTGACAATGTAAACTCTAACAAATCTGTTCAATGTAAGACCTTTTAGATCGGCTAAAACATCGAAATAATGGATCGCATTTAATAAATCCCTGATGTAGTATCCAATGACTTTTTTAAGAGAAAATGTCTTGGTCAACAATTTTCTTCGCCAGTTAATTGAAGGTTTGAAGTCAGGACACCGAATGTATTTAAACGGAACCTTGTTGATACCTGGGCGCCTTAATCAAGTTCCTTCAAGCTTAGCTGCCCAAAAGCCTCTTACCATGCTAAGAGGCTATGCAATGGCTGGCCTCAAGTCCTCACTTCAAAAATATTTTATGGATCCAGCCTTCTTCAAAGAATAAAAATGTTGTGGAATACGATTTTTCGACAGAGGTTGGTGTGTCAGCCTTGGCAAACTCTACAAGGACAGATTCCAATCAGCTTACACAAACGATGGTGACCAAAGTCTATGTACCGAATCTTTTGTATCTACAAACACCATACGGGCCTTCTATTCCAAATTATTGAGGAAACCGGCTAATTCCGCCTTAGTCAGTGGAGTATGCCGACTCATCTGTGGGATCACGCACCCTTGAGTATTCCCCGAAGGTAAGAAAGGATGCAATACCTGGCGAGGATAAAGATTTCAACTCAATTTCCACGGCAGCTGGCCGTTAAAGTAGAGGCTGGTGCAGATAACCCTCTCATCGAAATGATGGATGAATCATCAGCCCACCTATCAAACTACCAAAAGTCTCAATGCAAAAGAGACCCCTTACAAGAAGGTTTACCCGAGAGCAGATAACTTCTGCAACCGGTCGGGATAAGGACTCAATTACTGACAAGGAATTTCAACTGATTAAGCGGAATCCCTAATTCATCCAGAATTCCTAGTTCTCTTGGAACTATACGAATGACACTGCGAATGATTTCTTAATTGAAAAAAATCCTACTTCACATGTGAAGTCAATCAAAGGAGGAAAAAAAAACTCTGAGTAGTCTGAGCACAACCAGGATGATGATGGCTGACACTTCCGATCACTCAGCATTTTCTAAAATATCACTGAGTGTGTAGAAGCTCCTAGAAGTTCAAAGCCGGCCGAAGCTGAGCCCTTAGAATAACTTCCAGACAACCTCCCTCTGAATTGCCAAAAGTGCTCTCGAAAGCTGCAACTCTGGGGACCGAATCTCGAACACAACATATGGCTGTAAAGAAAATGAGTTCCTCGAATGAGCAGCCACCTATTGCAAAGAGACTCACGCTGTCGCTAGATTCACGCTAAACTGGATCGTATGCGTCGGTCACGTCGATAAAGAATACTGCCAAGAGAGGTAAACCCGCCGCCTCGATTTAAGAAGCTCAGAAGCCAAAACCGGCGCCTAGTGACCCTGCTGCTCATCCAGGCGTATCGGAAGATATGCGAGTGGCGATCATGTATCAAGCTGAACCTATCAGCCAATATCACTGGTTGTTTGTCTACTTATACATGAAGGACCATTTAATAAACAACGATGTTGATCGTTGGAACCTTCGGTTCGGCCAGATCACCTCATAAAAAGGGAACAGAGTTGTTAATTGTTGAACCATCGGATTTCCTTAAGAACACAATTAACAACATTGACCCTCTTTCCATTTCTATCTTTCAGAGTCTATGGAATTTTCGATCAACGACAACCGCTGCTCCTGGTTCGTGATCCAGAGCTTATTAAAAACATGGCCATACGTGACTTCGATCATTTTCTAAATCATCGGAATACCTTTCGGAAGGATGAAACTGAAGAGAGTCATATTTTCGGATCATCGTTGATATTTATGCGGGATGGCAAGTGGAAGGATATGCGAACGACATTGTCGCCAGCATTTACGGGTAGTAAATTACGTAACACTTTTATATTGATGAATCAGGTGGCGGAACAGGCATGCAACTATATGATTGAGGAAGAGCGCAAAACCTCCAAGGAAGGTATTGAGGTGGATTTAAAAGATTTTGCCAAACGTTTTACCACCGACATTATTGCCACGGTGGCCTTTGGGATTCAGGTGAATTCCTTTGATCAGGAGGATAACGAATTCTATGTGATGGGCAAGAAGATAACGAATTTTTCATTTTGGCAAAATATTAAATTTGTTTTGGTTACCAATTTTCGATGGTTGTGTAAGGTAAGGAAATCCTAAGGACGATTTATGGATACAAAATAAAATAATTGGGATTTAAAAGATTTCATTTTGGCAAAATATTAAATTTGTTTTGGTTACCAATTTTCGATGGTTGTGTAAGGTAAGGAAATCCTAAGGACGATTTATGGATACAAAATAAAATAATTGGGATTTTATTTTAGATTTTAAAAATTGATCTCTTCAATTCGAGATTAACCAATTATTATATGGACTTGGTTATCAAGACAATGCAGTATCGCAAAGAGCACAATATCCTACGGCCCGATATGATAAATATGCTAATGGAGGCTAGGGATTCAGATTCGATGAAAAAATCTGTAAAATATCAATGGGATGATACAGAACTTGCCGCTCAATGTCTACTATTTTTCTTTGCCGGGTTTGAATCGGTTGCATCGCTGCTAAGTTTTGCTGCCTATGAATTAATGGAAAATCCTGAGGTCCAGGGAAAAGTTTTTGAAGAAATCACAGAAGTTTTGGGCGGGCTAAATGAAGGCGAAGAATTGTCTTATGAGGAATTACAAAACAAAATGCCCTATTTAGATATGATAACATCGGAAGTATTGCGCAAGTGGCCCTCCACTCTGGCCACAGATCGTGTTTGTACGAAAGATATTAGTTATGAATTGGGTGATGGTAAAATATTGGAATTAAAAGCTGGCGATTCGGTGTGGTTCCCCATAATTGCTCTGCACATGGATGAGAAATATTGGCCTGAGCCAGAGAAATTTATACCCGAGAGATTTAGTGCAGAGAATAAGGATCAGATACAATCAGATACCATTCACCTATATGCCATTCGGTGTGGGTCCAAGAAATTGTATAGGTAAGTCCATGGAGGATATTTGAAGAATGAAATGGGACTAATATTTTTTTATTATGATTACAGGATCTCGGCTAGCTATTTTGGAAGCCAAAGCCTTTCTCTTCCACTTGGTGAGACAATTTCGTATCGAGCGTTCCGCTAAAATGTCCAATCCCTTTAGGATAAGCGCCAAGTCCTTTGAGTTTGTACCGGAAGGAGGATTTTGGTTGAAATTGGTACCAAGAGAAAAATAAATAAATATTTGGAGAATAAAAAAATAAATATATCGGTTGATTAATAATTGGATTTTTAAGGACCAAAACCGGGAACCGAGAATTTTTTTAACGAATATTTTCTGCAGGCCTGAATTTTTTAAAGAATATTTTTCTCAAGCCACCACAGAAGAGGCGTGGATTTTTTAAAGAATATTTTTCTCAAGCCACCACAGAAGAGGCGTGGATTCTTTAAAGAATAGTTTTCTCAAGCATCCACAGAAGAGGCGTGGATTCTTTAAAGAATAGTTTTCTCAAGCATCCACAGAAGAGGCGTGGATTTTTTAAAGAATATTTTTCTCAAGCATCCACAGAAGAGGCGTGGATTTTTTAAAGAATATTTTTCTCAAGCATCCACAGAAGAGGCGTGGATTTTTTAAAGAATATTTTTCTCAAGCATCCACAGAAGAGACGAGGATTTTTTAAAGAATATTTTTCTCAAGCATCCACAGAAGAGACGTGGATTTTTTAAAGAATATTTTTCTCAAGCATCCACAGAAGAGACGTGGATTTTTTAAAGAATATTTTTCTCAAGCATCCACAGAAGAGACGTGGATTTTTTAAAGAATATTTTTCTCAAGCATCCACAGAAGAGACGTGGATTTTTTAAAGAATATTTTTCTCAAATACAATATCGATCTTCAACAGAATATAATAGCTGTTCTTCAATAGAAGTGTTGGATTTTTAAAGAATAGAAGTGCTGGTCTTCTATGGAGTCGAGACCGCTTTTCTATGAAATATACGACCTTATTTATATAGAATAGAAAAACGGTATTTTATAGAATGAAACAATTAATTCCAATAGAATAGAAGCTTTTCTGGTGTAGGAAATATTTTCTTTATTTCGATTTAGTTTAAATTACTTTTCTTTGGATTAAGGCAAACGACCTATAATGATAATTTTCTGTATATTTGAATGCAAATGAATGGAAACTCGAAAAGCCAAGTTACAGCCCTTTCGATTGGGAAATGCGAATAAAAAAACCCCTTAAAATACAGAAAATTAGCGGGACATTTTTATGGGAGCCATTTCAAAATATGCATCTATCAAATTTCTGCACTGATTTATGCCAGCCTGCAAAAACCAATTTGAGCCTTTTCGGCTTGAAAATTCAACCTAACCCCACAAAATATTGAAAACAAATTGAATGCCAGGCTTCAAAACCCCGGAATGCCAAAATACAGCCTTTATCGGTAGAAAAAATGTGGCAAAACCCCACAAAATAACGGAAACCAGTGAGCGGAGTAGTATAGTCGGACGGGGCCGACCATACTATACCCTACACAACTTCCATGAAAATCTTATTTTCTGTGGTACCATATTCTGAGAATGGGCAATATTTCGCGATATTTGCACACTTTTGACTGGCTAGAGGTCAGCAAATGTTACTAATAATCAGTACAGCCCCTCTAATTACTTGTCCAGATTCCCTTCACCGTGGGTTGTGTTGTGATGTTCGGCTTTCGACTCGAAAAGCACAAATAATTAAGTTTTCGGTCCACTTCATCCGAAAAATTATTATCTGATCATAACCTAACATTTTAGGCGTTGTCCTTGACTATAACTGGAACCTCGTGGAACATCTCAAAGCGGTCATCGCTATATTTCCGCCCTCCAGTGTGGTAATAGGTTACTAAATAATATATGAATACGTAAGTACCTGTAAATATTTAACTGTAACTGCCGCATCCGAGTACCTACGACGATATGATTGGTATCAATTTAAAGGTCAACCACTCCTCTTGGATATACTATCCACTTCTCGGGTCTATGTCCTTCAGTGGTAAATATATACGCTATAAAATACAAATTTTGTAATTTTTCACACAAAAAATAGGGTCCATTTGACCCGGTAAATATTGACCGATCTTTATCAAAACATGCATGCTTATTCTTTGGGCCCATCCCCTTCTCCATGCATAAAGGCGTTGTTTGAACCATAATTGCGGCCTCTGGAGCGACCAGAAAAACCGACAAAAATAAAGATTTTGGTCCATTTCATCCCCTAAATATTAACCGATCTTTTCCAAAAACAATAGGGGTCTTCATTGGCCAGAACCCATGCACATGCAAAATTTCGTGAAGATTGGTCCAAAAAAATATTTCGCGGCTTTACAAACTTTTGGGGCTGCACAAAGCTATAATACCCTGACAACAGAGTTGTGTAGGGTATAATTAGGCGGGACATTTGTACGGGGAGGGGTCTATGTCAAAACATAGACCAATAATAATTTTCTGTGCCTGATATTTGTTAAGCTCTAAAACACCGAGATCCAAAATTAGAGTCTTTTCGGTTACAAATTACGACTAAAGCCCTCCAAATACCGAAAATTGCAAGAGACGTTTATATGGGGGCCATGTCAAAATATTGACCCTGTATTGACAATTTTCTATATAGATTAATGTAAACTTTCAAAAACCTGATACGATGAAATATAACCCTTTCCGTGGGATAATGCGCCTGAAACCTTAAAAATACTGATAATTGGGCGTTATCGTTTTATGGAAGCTATATCAAAACTTGGACCTATATTTACTCCTTGCAAATATTCAAAGTTCTTAAATATGATTTGAACAGACAGACATGGCTAAATCAATTAATATATACACTTACAATTTTTTGGGCGTCCGTCTGTCAGTCAGGCTGTTAGACAGACGGACGAACAAATCTAAATCGACTCCAAATTGTGTGAAACGGAATTGGTCTAAAAACACATGGATTTTAAATCACGATAACCCTCATTAGCAATAAGGCTAAGTTTTAGGACTGAATGAAGGAGAGAACTGAATTAGGATTTAGTAAAATATATTTCAAAAAAAAAAAAATGCTGGACTAGGACTTGGGACAAATTCGAATTTCCTCCATATATATATATATATATATTTTATCAGAACATTTATGATACAATCTTAGCAGTTTCTATATAAGTTAATACATACATAATTGTTGGTTGTAATTGGTCCGTCTATGTATCCGAAACACCCAGAAGCAAACTTTTTATAATTTATTATTGTTTCATGCTTTTATCAATGGAAAAACAGAACAAAGATAATAAAATTCAAAATTTTGTTTGATTAAGTCTATCGAACAATGGTATCTATCGTTCTACATACAGATAATCAATATCGGCAACGATTTCATTCAAATGTATAGGCATTATTCTTATTAGTTTCATTATTGCATCTTTTTTTTTCGATGAAAAATTTCTCAAGTTATTGAGGATAGAACCTGCAGTATATTCTCGATTCCTGAAAAATATATTTCGTTTTGTGTGATTATTTACAAATAAATATAAACATTCCATATACTTAAAATCTTAAAGTCTTCAACGTCTGGCTTTGTTGGGCTACTGATCCGTTATCAGTGATATCTATCGGTAAATATAGATTATTAGTATTAAAGTAAATGACCGATATGTGTGGAAGATAACGAATTCATTCAAATTTATACGTATTACTCCTGTTAGTTTCAATATTGCATCATTTTATTTGAAGAATATTTTTCAAGGTATTGGAGGATGACCTGCGATATATACCCAAATTCTTAATTTTGTCTTGGGAGGACATTGTTTTCTGACAATTAGCCACTTATTTTTATACCCTTCACCACACTGTGGTACAGGATATTATGTCTTTGTGCATATGTTTGTAACAGGCAAAAGGAATCGAGGTAGACCCATGATTCCTTCTTAGAATATGCATAGAATAATTTTTTGCATGTCCGTCCGTCTGTTGATGTTAAATTGTAAACAAAATACAGGTCGCATTTATAGTACGATTTGGATGAAATTTGGCACAAGACACTTATTTGGCCTAAGGACGAACCCTATAGAAATTTGATAAAATCGGTTCAGATTTAGATATAGGTCCCATATATAGCTTCGCCCGATTTTAGGTAAATGGTGCACCAAAGTCCCTACAATAGTTTGATTTTGGCATAGCGTACGGAATTAAGTCTAGAATGAAGTGTGCTAAGTTTCGTGAAAATCGGTTCAGACTTAGATATAGCTCACATATATATTCTCGTCCGATTTTAGGTAAATAGTGCATCAAAGTCCCTGAAAATCATTCGATTTGCGCGAATTTTGGCATAGCGTACTGAATTAAGTCTACAATGACGTGTGTTAAGTTTCGTGAAAATCGGTTCAGATATAGATATAGGTTCGCCCTATTTGAGGTAAATAGTGCACCAAAGTGCCTATATATCCTTAGATTTGCACGAATTTTGGTTCAGATTTACATACACCTCCTATCAATATTTTCGTTCGATTTAAAGTAAATGGTGCACTTAAGATCCATAGGTAGACCGATTGACACAACGTACTGAGGGTAATTGGAGGTGAAAGATTTTATAACACGATTTACAAATGATATTATTGCCTCGACGGCCTTTGGTCTGCAGGTCGATTCGTATAAGGACTTGGATAATGAATTCTATAAAATGGGCAAAAAAGTCACAAACTTTACATTTGTGCAGAATTTAAAATTTATGATGTATGCCAATTTTAAGAAAATTATGAATTTGACATATTTGACATACATACAAATACATATTTGACATACATACAAAAAATATTAACCTTTTTTTCCGAATTTCTAGTTATTGGACATTGATTTATTCGACAAAAAAGACACCGACTATTTTATGCGCCTCGTCTTGGATGCCATGAAATATCGCCAGGAACATAATATTATACGTCCCGATATGATCAGTATGCTGATGGAATCTCGAGGCATGATAAAATCCCTAGATCATTTTAAACCAACAAATCGTGAATGGACTGATTATGATATGGTCGGCCAATGCTTCGTTTTCTTTGTCGCTGGATTTGAAGCATCCGCCGCCCTGACCTGTCTCACATCGCATGAACTCATGGAAAATCCCGATGTACAAGAGAAGCTCTATGAAGAAATTCAAGAGGTAGAACAACAACTGGAGGGTAAACAACTCAGCTATGAGGCTCTTATGGGTATGCGTTATATGGATATGGTTGTGCAGGAATGTCTACGCAAATGGCCCGGTGCCATTGCAACTGATCGTGTCTGCAGTAAGGATATCACCTACGATTTGGATGATGGCACGAAGTTGGAATTAAAGAAAGGTGATTGTATTGGGATACCCATAGTTGGTATCCATCGTGATCCGAAGTACTTTGAAAATCCCGATAAATTCGATCCGGAGAGATTTAGTGAAGATAATAAGGATAAAATACAACCATGTACCTATTTGCCGTTTGGTGTGGGTCCGCGTAATTGTATTGGTAAGAGGTTATTTATATGAAAGTTTTGAATAGGTTTTTCAATTCACCATTCTTTTTAGGTTCTCGTTTTGCCATGTTGGAAACGAAGGTTTTAATTTACTATTTGTTGAGAGAATTCAAATTTGAACCGGCCAAAAAGAGTTGTATTCCCATGCAATTGAATCCGGCCAGGGTGCAATTGGCACCCAAATTCTGGATGAAATTTATAAGCCCAACAAAATAGGGGGATGTGAAATGAAAAATGTGTTACATGTTGTATTTTAAATGTTACCGTATTTAAATTCGAGTCTTATTTGTTATTTATTTTGAAATAATAAAAAAAATATTTGCATCAAACATTAAGGAATCATTCCTGAGTTGTTTTTATTCAGAAAAAAACTATTGCAATGGGTGACGTAGGGGTGAGAGATATCAAGCAACGGCTCTGAGTGGCTTTAAAATGGCGAAGTCCAGGCTTATCTTGGTCCCTCTTAGATCTCAATTGTGGACACTGACCCCGCGGTGTCACCTGGGTTAGCTACTTTCATCATTGTGCGCTGATATGTGTAGCGAGTTCGCCCATAAAAACTATAAAAAAGAGTTGAGGCGTAGGGTTAGTTACCCACATTCGGAAAACCCCTCCTAGTATTAGAAAGCAATTACCCAACGGCACCCGCAATTGTATAAAGGACCATGATCTGCGAATCTGCACTAGGAATGGGTGCACGTTGTACAAAACAGGCGCAGTTTTCGTTTTGGCGGATGTACACAGTCAATATTATTGCCTTACAAGAAATGCAATGGAAAGGGACTGGCGTAAGTAAATCAGATGATCAGATCAGCTGCCACGAAAGACCTCGTCCCCAATTCACTCCAGTAGAAGAGCGAATTGCTATAATCCGTATAAAAGCGAAGTTCTTCCACATCAGTCGTATTTTTCTCCATGCTCCGACAAAGATGAGCATGCCAAAGACATATTTTACGATCGTCTGGAAACAACATATAAGTGCTTCCCTGGCCATGACATTAGGAGATGTTAATGCTAAAATCGAAAGGGAAAATGTTTTTGGCCCCACCCTCGGAAAATTCAGTCTCCATGAAGAAACACCAGACAATGGCATGAGGTTGAGTGACTTCGCTGCAGCAAAAAACATGGTAGTTAGTAGCACCAGATTCAAGCATCTCGATATACACAATCCCACCTGGATTTCTCCTGACCAATCAACGAGAAATCAAATTGATCATGTTGTGTTTTAGACGAGGAGCCAATATCGAATCGGCCCATTACCTTGTGGCAGTCAAGGTTCGGACGCGTCTTAATGTAGCAGCAAAGGTGTCATATATTACAACACGTAAACTCGACATCGAAAAGCTGCAATCTCAACATATAGAAGAAGCCTACTCCGCTCAACTTACCCACTTGCTTGACGAAAGCACGTCTTGTCCCGATAATAACATAGAAGCACAATGGCAACAAATTGCCTACTCCCTACAAACTGTGGCAAAATCAACACTTGGTTACAAAAAACCACCCAAGAAACCCATGGTATGATCAGGAGTGTCGTAATGCTTCTGATATGAAAAACGCAGCGTATAGGGCAACCCTGCGGGCAGTAGCAACACGTAATGCGATAAAAAATTATCGGGAGAAAAGGAGAGAGGAGAAACGTATTTTCAGAAAAAAGAAAGAACATGAAGAAAGTGAGCGGGAGCAAATCGAGATGTACAGGAGTCAGAATGAAGTTCAGAAGTTTTACCAACGAGTGTGGAGCAGGCACATCTTCCCGTAAAGATGAAGAAGGAAACCTGGCGACAGATACAGACAGCGTCTTGAGGATCTGGAAGGAGCACTTTGAAAAGCTTCTGGTATGAAATAGTTGCGGTGAAGAGGATACCCCAGAATCAATAAGAGATGACGGTATAGAGTGTATAAACCCTAACCAAGATGAGGCCAGTGTAGCAATTAATCGACTGAAGAACAATAAAGCAGCAGGTGACGATGGATTACCAGCGGAACTATTTAAAATCTGTGGTCAGATGCTGGTCAGGAGCACGCATCAGCTCATTTGTACAATTTGGCTAGAGGAATGCATGCCCAACGATTGGAACCTCAGCATCCTGTGCCCCGTGCACAAAAAAGGAAGCAATATGATATGTGTAAACTACAGAGTAATAAGTCTTCTTCCTATCGCATATAAAGTGCTATCCAGCGTACTGTGTGAACGACTAAAGCCAATGGTCAATGGCACTATTAGACCATACCAATGCGAATTCAGACCTGACAAATCCACCATTGACCAGATTTTTACCCTGCGCAAATCCTGGAAAAGACACACGAAAAACACATCGACAAATTCCACATATTCGTCGACTATAAAGCCACATTCGACAGCCCTATCTGTTCAAAGGTGTTTAAATGTCTGCGTTTAGTATTCCTGCAAAATTGCGGCTATGCAGAATAACTTTAACTGGTACTATGTCAGCAGTTAAAGTCGGAAAGGACCTCTCGGAACCCGTTCAATACCGAACGAGGATTCAGACAAGGCGACAGTATGTCATGTGACTATTTAACATCCAGCTGGAAAAGGTCATACGAGAGGCAAAGATGAACAGAAATGGTACTCTGTACACCAAACAACACATGTTACTCGCCTAAGCCGATGACATCGATATAATGGGTCGAACATTGCGAGCGGTAACAGCCATCTTTGAACGAATTGAGAAGAAGTCTGCCAAAGTGGGACTGGCAGTAAATGGCGAAAAGACCAAGTTGATGATATCAACGCGCAAGACGTCCAGTAGACTCGGACCAACTGTGGAACTTGAGAACTCCAGCTTCGAGGTAGTCAATGATTTTATATAGCTCGGTACCGCCATAAACAAAACTTATAACATCAGCTTTGAAATCCGGAGGAGAATAGTGTTGGCCAACAGATGCTGCTATGGTCTGAGTAAGCATCTCAAAAGCAAGGTCACATCTCGCCAGGTCATGTTGTGAGAATGGATGAAGATACCCCAGCCCAAAAGGCATATAAAAGCGAACCAGCTGATGGCTCACCCAGAAGGGGAAGGCCACGAAAAAGATGGATAGATCAAGTGGACGACAACATTGCCGAATACGATCATTTAAACGGGAAAAACTGCGCAAAAGACCGACGCGCCTGGAATTCTTTTTTTAAGCTCGGCTTATGGAACGAAAGTTATGTCACAAGCCAGCTAAGTAAGTAATTCATAATGCCTCCCTCATAGAAGTCCTGCTCTATATTTGCAACCTTCCTGGCCGTTAATCCTGAGTTGGCCTCCGTTTGAGGTGCTTCAACGCTCTTTGATCCATTGCATATCTCCAGTCACCATCCTTTTAAGAAATGGGTCTATCTCATTCCGTTTGGCCAAGGCTTCGCAGATGGAAATTCGATCCTATTTGTTTTTTTATTAATTGGTGTGGCACCTAAATATCGAACTTCTTTTTGAATCTAGCTTTGTGTAAATGGTAAAAAACAGTTTTATGACCGATTTTTAGCTTCTGGGCGATGTTACGACTGATAACATGCCGGTCAACTTAGATAATTTCTCCAATTTTATCGACATTTTCGACGACTCTCTTTTTCTTTCCCCATTTCTTTTTCACCAACCTAATATATATGTATGTACCGATTTCTATTGTTCAGTGACTTATAATGAAATTTTATGGAGAATATTTTGGTATTTTATATCATCCTTCGAAAACGTAATCTAGTGGGATAAATTGCCACAAATTCGGAATAAGATCGGTTTTAACCGAATAAAATGAGTGCTCATATTTTTAGGATTTCTGACGTTTAGACTGATATACAAGTTTTGGTCTCTTCTGAGACTTATAGTAAAAGTTTATGGGGAACAGTTTTGTAGAATATTCTGATAAAGACCCCTTCAGCGTTTCGATGGAGGTTTTAATATATTCGGCATATTTGTATCAGTATTATAGTCAAATGCACCATACACCTAAAATGTAAGGATTTAAAGAAAACCTAATCCGAATATGTTGCACAGTGTTATATTCGAAGTTCGCACAGTTATCGAAAATGATAGTTAAATTTGAATTTTTTTTGGCGTAGTGTACACGGTTTTAACCGATTAAAATGAGTTTCCGTATTTTTAAGATTTCTGTCGTATACGATGATTTTTAAGTTTTTGGTCTATTCTGAGACTTATAGTAAAACTGTATGGGGAACATTTTTGTAAAATATTCTGACCTGCTAAAACGCCGTTTTTTAAGAATTTTCAATAATTTTTGGAAAAAGGGACGAAAAGACCCCTGCAGCGTGTCGATTGTGGTTTACACATATTCGATAAAAATGTTGTATCAAAATTAAGAGAAATCCTAATCCAAATATGTTTGAATTTCTTGAAATGGGGAAATATTAACCTCCCTTTTTATGTTAAATCCCGACGTAAACTATTACCAATTCAATCATTATCCGTTGAAATTTCCCGATGCTGCACAGTTTTAATTTCGAACCTCACACAGTTATCGAAAAATATGTGTAGATAAATTTGCATTTTTGTGGCGTAGTAGCTCACACTCGATTGCAATTGCCCAAAAATTTTTAATTATTTTATATAAAATATTTAAAAAAATTAATTTTATTTATGTCTTGCATATAAACAAAACATTTGCACTCCCTTATAGAAATAAAAAAATTCAATTGTTTATTTTTCAACTTATCTATTCTCAACAAGTGGTCAATATTATTTCGTTACAACTTTTGAATTTCAATATTTTCATCAGGAACTTCATCATCATTGTGCAAAATTGATAAATAATTAAAAAACAAAAGAAAGAACATGAAATCGGTACAAAAAGCTTTAGGCTTTTGTGCACTTGTTTGGCGCCCACTAAAGATAAACGCATTTCACGAGTACGAGGAGAGTGCTGCTGCAATTCACGAGACGACGACAACGGCTAGCACTCGCCTCAAGCTGATTAAATTCAACTGGCTATTATCAAAACAAAAAACACGCTTAACAGAGAGCGAGCTAGTCAGCCACCCAGCAAGCTTGTGAATAAATATTCTCCACACACAATTCCCAGTTTCAGTTTCAGAGACAACGGGCAAGCGATCGCTACAACGAATGTGATAAATAGCAAAACAATAGCAGTTGTAACGAAAAATTTGTGAAAAAAATTAAAATAAAGAACAACAACAATGTGGGTCGAATTCGCAATATTATTATCGGTGGTTGTGTATCTGATCTATCGTTGGTCCACTGCGAATTATGACTTCTTTGAGAAGCGTGGTATTCCCTATGCCAAACCCGTTCCAATGTTTGGCAATTTTATGGAAATGGTGTTACGTCGCAAATCAATGTTTGATATATTCATTGAAATCTACAATAAATACGATGGAAAGTAAGTGGGGTAAAACAGTATTGAAAATCAAAAAAAAAATACAAAAATTTTGAAAAATACAAAATTGTGGTTTTATATAAATTTAAGACATTTTTATAGAATACTAGCTGAACCCGTGGCGCTTCGCTGCCCCTACTTAAGTATTAACATAGGATAGTCCACGTAAATGCAATGTTTTTTTTTTTTTTTAAAGAACCTACCATTTGATGGAATTTACCCTTATGCAAAACCTACTGCAGTACCCTTCATTCCCATTACCACCTACTTTTATTTCTGTATTTTCAGCAGTTTGCCCATAATATGGTTTGGATCCCTTTCTCGCTCCGATTAATATCACAATGATCCTTGCTGTATAATCCTTGCTAGCTTGAAATTTTGTATTTTTGTTTTATTGCCAAAAAAGGGTTTCAAAAAGAATACATCACAACTTTATATTTTTACCGAACCTAGATTTATAACTGGACTTACATGGTAATTCCATGGTATTTTTAAGAAACTAAGATCAATTCCGAAGATGGAGTGACAATTAAGTTACTCATAATCATTTCAAGTCAGCTGTGATGATAATCCATCAGAGATTTTTGAATCTTATAACTTTTTATCCAAAATCCGACTTTTTGCATTTGTATATCTCACTTATACTGTTGATACATACTTTTATAGAATTAATACGCGTTTTCACCAATAGATGTAAATTTTTTGAAACCTAAAAACAAAACAAAATCTAAAAATTAAATTTTTTTTTTCAAACTGACAAAATGAAAAAAAAAATATATAATGTCAATATTTTTTCATTTTACACAAATTTTTATCCATTATACGATGATAATAAAGAGATGAAAATCAGCAGACGTTAACGGAATTATTTAACTGTTGGTTATTGTTATTACTGATAATGACATAATATGACCAAAAATTATCAGTCGAAAATTCTTGATTTGAATTAATTTTTTAAATCCTGGTCATTTAAGATTGGATGTGTAATTATCTGAGTATAATATGAACCAATTTATTTAAGATATGCATTGAAACTATATATTAGTTCAGAGGTATGATTACTTTTGATGCTATAAATTAACCCCCCCCCCCCCCCCCCCCATTGTGTTACGCCAATTTTTATATGGATGATGCGTATTTGTCACCAAGTTACTCAGACAAATTTTGAAGTTGGAATCTGTAACACTTCTTAATATATAAGCATAAAAATGTAATATTATTTCAGATGTACGATTACTTTCGATGCTATAACTCTATATCCACGCGGAATTTTAACGGGTTTTGAGTCTAGAAGCGAAACAGTTTTTATTTCCTTCATGTAAATTATTTAAGTGCAACGGAGGGTGCATTTTCCCCCAATCGTTCCACGCTCAATTTTGTATGGATGATGTGTATTAACACCTACGTCATTCAGACAAATTTTAAAGGCGGTACATGTAACGGTTCTTAAAATATACGCATATTACATGTTCAGAAATTTTGAGGTATGTTTACTATTGATGCTATAACTCTGCATCCACGCGGAATTTTAGAAGTTTATATAGCCTATGTTACTTTCAGGGCATGCCCCGACATACAGTGTAAATCTCATTAAGATCTGTTCAGCGGTTTTTGCGTCTATCGGTAACATACAAACAAACAACTTTTTTTTTTTTAATATATATATATAGATTTTTTCTAGAACCCAAAACTGGCGTGGATTTTTTAAAGAATATTTTTTCATGTACCTAAAACAGGCGTGGATTTTTTAAAGAATATTTTTTCAAGTACCCAAAACAGGCGTGGATTTTTTTAAGAATATTTTTTCAAGTACCCAAAACAGGCGTGTATTTTTTTAAGAATATTTTTTCAAGTACCCAAAACAGGCGTGGATTTTTTTAAGAATATTTTTTCAAGTACCCAAAACAGGCGTGGATTTTTTTAAGAATATTTTTTCAAGTACCCAAAACAGGCGTGGATTTTTTTAAGAATATTTTTTCAAGTACCCAAAACAGAACAGAAGACCGATCTTCTATGAAGACCGCATGAATAAAACCGATCTTCTATAGAAATAGAAGACCGATCTTTATAGAATAGAAGAGATCTTCTATAGAATAGAAGACCGATCTTCTATAGAATAGAAGACCGATCTTCTATAGAATAGAAGACCGATCTTCTATAGAATAGAAGACCGATCTTCTATAGAATAGAAGACCGATCTTCTATAGAATAGAAGACCGATCTTCTATAGAATAGAAGACCGATCTTCTATAGAATAGAAGATCGATCTTCTATAGAATAGAAGACCGATAAAAGATTGATCTTCAACAGAATATAATAGCTCTTCTTCAATCACCGATCTTACTATACAAGAAATTGATCTTCAATAGAATAGAAGATCGATCTTTTATAGAATAGAAAAAGTCTTCTATAGATTTTCTATAAAATAGAAGACTGATCTGATATGGAATATAAGACCGATTTTCCACACAAAATAATAGTGTTCTTCAATAGAATAGATGATCTGGTTATCAATAATAGAGTTGGCTTTTTAAAGAATAGAAGTACTGGCCTTCCATAGAATCTGTAAAATATACGAACTTATTTCTATAGAATAGAAGAACGGGATTTTATAGAATAAAAGAATGGACTCATTCTATTGGAGTAGGCCTTCTACAGAATATTTATTCAGAAGAATCAATGTCCGATCTTCTACAGAAGAGTATATAATTTTATTGTCTCTGAGAAATTCTTATCTATAATCGTTGTTCTCCTGGTGTCCCAAAAAATTGTTTATAGTTTTCATTGTAATGTCTCATGGGATAGATTATTTGTATAATCACCATTGGGGTAAGACCTCATGTGGTCTTCAGATGTTTTATATTGTTTATTAAAACACAATTAAAAATTTCTTATCTCATAACGATTAAGTGTGCCTCACATAAAATTCAAACTTAGTAGTGGCAAAGAAATAAAAAATCACTAGCGTTTTAAACAAATTGAAAATTGTTTTTTTTTGTATGGAAAACGTTGCGATACCCCACTTAAACTATTGTCAATTACATTTCACACATCATACATATAAATATTTACTTATAAACAAATTAACGACCTTGATCATGAACTTTGTAATAATGTACGTACAGTGTTTGTTCTGCTATCGCATATTAGATTATTTCTAAGCACATCTTAAAATGTTTGCAAGACAGTGGCCCATGTCCACACATCTGTATGTGCACACACACACAAACAAACATACTACGCAGCAATACGTATATTCAATAACAAATTTATTAAAAACAATTTCAAGACAACTAATAAAAATACAAACAACCGTTAAAAATCATAATGTGTTTTTGAGTTCTATGTATGTCGCTTTGCACCGCGGAATCTAGTTTGAAGACAATTGAATAATTTCGTTGATGCTGTAGTTGTTGTTTTTTGTTTGATATACTAATAGATTTTTATAGGGATATTTAAAAAATATAATTTATTCAGTTAGAGAATTATGAAAATGTGTAATTGAATTGGCACCTGGCACACTTCACCGAATGACTTCAACCAACTTTAATCAGTTCTATGTAAATGAGCAAATTACTGTTTGTTTTAAAAATATATATGGAAGCACCTACAATATAATTTATTCTGAAATTAGGCATGTGTTTCACAGTAATGAGTTAGATAGATAGGTTCATTGAATTGTAAAATTATAATAACAAATCAATAGGTAAGCAGCACTAATTGGACATGAAATTCCCAAATATATAAATGTTATTTATAGAAAAAAATAAAAATATATATATATATATATATATATATATTGTGCCGACAATTCGATACGCTACACCACACTATGTCGCGAGTTCATATTAACAGCTGCCACAAATGGAAGGAGTTATGGTAGGTGGATGAAATTTTGTACATTTGCTTATGGTTGGCCCAGAAAGCATGTAACCAAAATTCGGGTCAAGATTTGGTAAAGATTACATCTACTTAGGTCTATAAAGCAAGTCGCAAAAAACTAGGTAGATTGAATATATATTTGGAATACCTTCCATATAAGGGATCTTGAAATTTTCACTCTCTTGAATTTATTTATAATTTAATGAATGAAAATTGGATAGATCGGACCAAGATTTAGGACAACATTTAGTATACCTCCCATACATACAATGGGTCTTGTAAAATAGTTTTGGCCTATAATTTACATATAATTGGCAGTTTACTTCTTATAAATGGTGCAATTAGGATGTTGGTCTGTATGTATTTTTTTAATTAACAGTTAGTTAAAGTTTTGATGACCATATTATCAAAACTTTAACTAACTGTTAGGGCCGAAATTCTCCGTATCTGAATTTTTTTATATGTAGAAAAACAAAATAAAATAAGCAATTTTATAATAAACTGTAATTTAAATATTTGAGAATAAAAAATATATGTATATCCATTTTTCGAAAATGAGGTGAAAATATGTTTGCAACCAATTATCAGATTTGAACCTATATAGAGATAAACCTACTTGACGTATCAATATTAAATTTCATATTTATTCTAATTGGAGTGTTTTCTAAAAATTCTCATCAATAAATTTGTCCTCCGAGGTAATTGGTTTTGACCGTTTTTGGTCGTGGTCGCACAGTGTAGCGCACAGTGTCAGGCCACAACCAAGACAGTACGAATACTATTATACACTTATGTGCTAAATGAAGGACTTCGTGGCACCTGTTCTGTCGTACACTCAATGATTTTAAAAATTCGGCGGTTGGCAATTTTAATCATTTAAGGGAACCCCACCCATTCTCGATTTTAATTTTTAAATATTTTCAATGGGCTGGTAAATCAATACGGTTAAGGTTTGTAACTTTACACATATATAATTGAAGATTTAAAAGAGAAGAAAAATAATTTACAAAAAAATTTTGTTATTGTTTTGTTGTTGTTTTTTGTAATTAAAGAAAAGTCCTTTTCGATGGCGGGCACGATAACTCCTCACTGGAACATCGGAATCCGAAAATTCCAACGGTGTTAGAAAGAGTACATGTCTGGCTCTCGTATGAACTAGTATTATTGACTTCGCTCTAAAATTAACAAAATGGTGGACCTTTAAAAAATATTTTTGGAAAATCGCCGATTTTTTACCAAAACCCAAGTCAAAAAATAAGGAAGATCTTCACCGATTGGCTTTATCCTAGTTGTACGATAGCTACACACTCACAGAGAAACGTGTAAAAATTTGAAGTCGATTGGGTTATTAGTTTTTGAGTTATCGTGCCCGCCATTCGCAAACAAATGTTTAGAGAAAAACGCGTTTAAAGTTTGAGAAGCCCTTCAGCCGTCACTTGATGCTCACACAATAAATCGGCTATATCTTCAAGACTTCTTGAGATTTTCATTTGAAAATTTGTAGGGACATTCTTTAATTAGTGTAGATTCGAATTATATCAACCAAATTTTTGACCCCGAGAATGGGGGGGGGGGGTCCCCTTAATTTGTTTCAAGTATATTTGTTTACATCAATTTTTGAATATGATATCTCTCAAATGGCCTGCCTCTGGAGTTGATGTCGTATTGTGCCCTTTTTGCTGCTTTTTCCATCGTTTTTGCCAACATTTCGGCCGGAATAGCGGCTATTTCTTCACGAATGCTGTCCTTGAGCTCTTCTACGGTCCTTGGCTTGTTAACGTAGACCTTTGACTTCAAATATCCCACAAGAAGAAGTCAGGTGGCCTCAAATCGGGCGAACGCGGTGGCCAGTCCAAATCACCACTTTTCGACATCAAACGGCCCGGAAACAAATTCTTCAGAAAATCCATTGTTACTTGTGTGCGGTGGAGCGCCGTCTTGTTGAAACCAGAACTGCCTCATACGCTTTCGACGAATAATTGGCATCACAAAATTGGTCATCATGTCGCGATAACGCTCCTGATTGATGGTAACAGCATGACCATTTTCATTTTGGAAGAAAAACGGCCCAATGACCGTTTTCGCACTAACCCCGCACCAAACTGTGACTTTTCGTCATGAAGAGGCACTTTTTGAATCTCCTAAGGATTTTCAGTGACGTAAAAACACCAATTTTGCTTATTTACGGTCCCATTCAATGTGAAATGGGCTTCATCGGACATGTTCCAAAATTGCTCGTCATCTTCGGCCATTTCGATGACTCTTTGGGCCCATTCCAATCGACGAGGCTTGTCCGCAGGCAACATTCTTTGCGTCAATTGAATTTTGTACGGGAACAAGTGCAAATCAATGCGAATAATCCGTTGTAAAGTGGACCGAGCCATGCCCAACTGCTGAGAACGGAGTTTTTGGGATGTTCTTGGGGACCTCTCAACACTGGCTCGTACGGCAGCGATATTCTCGGCCGATCGCCTTGGTCGACTTTTATATGGCCTCTTCGGATTAGAAAGAGCCTTACCAGTTGACAATTTTTCGTATAAACGCTTAATGGTGTTCTTAGAAGGCGCACTTCTCACATTTTTTAATGTTTTAAAAGCACGTTGAGTTTTCACAATTGACTTCTTCTGTTGAATGTAAATTTCAACTAGCCAGCCTCCAAAATCCATAAATGCTAAATTAATATACTCAAAATAACGAACATTTGGCGATACCTTTATATGGCGAATATTTGAAAAAATTTATCTATTATGTATGCGAAATTACTGCCTATTCGGTTAAGTTAAGTTTCCTGAAAATCGGTTCAGATTTATATATTTTCGTCCGATTTAATGTAAATGGTGCGCCAAAGTCCCTATATATCTTTCGATTTGCACGAAATTTGGCTCAGCTTAATGAATAAGGACTAGAATGATGTGTGCAAAGTTTCGTGAAAGTCAGTTCAAATTTAGATATAGCTCCCATATATATTTTCGTCCGATTTTATGTAAATGGTGCACCATAGTCCCTATATATCTTTCGATTTCGACGAAATTTGGAACAGCGTAATGAATAATGTCTAGAATGATGTGTGTTAAGTTTCGTGAAAATCGGTTCAGATTAAGATATATCTCCCATATACATTTTCGTCCGATTTAAGGTAAATGGTGCACCAAAGTCTTCTATATATCTTTCGATTTGCTCGAAATTTGGCACAGCGTAATGAATTAGGTCTAGAAAGATGTGTGTTAAGTTTCGTGAAAATCGGTTCAGATTTAGATATAGCTCCCATATACATTTTCGTCCGATTTAAGGTAAATGGTGCACCAAAGTCTTTATATAACTTTCGATTTGCACGAAATTCGGCATAGGGTACTGAGTTAGGTCTAGAATGACGTGTTAGGTTTCCTGAAATCGGTTCAGATTTGGATATAGCTTCTATATATGACTAAATGAAACATTTAGTATCGGTTGCAGAATGTCATTTTTATGGATTCAATTTCATTTTACTGGTCCTTTAAAAATGCGACGTCTATTGGGATTCATCTGTTGAATATACCCAAAGTGGTGAAGGGTATCATATTGTCGGCCCCGTCCGACTTTATTACTTTCCTTACTGGTTTTATTTTGACATTTTTTCTTTAATTACAAATCGTGATTTTTGAGTTAATAATGCAAAATTGTTCGTCATTTTAGACATCATGTTGTGGAAAGAATGCCGATAAATATCTTTTACACATTCTGATTGAGAAGCTGTATAAGTTCCTCTGTTTTCCGTAAGGTGTGAGACAATTGAAAACTGAAAACACATTTACTGCAAAATCGATTGTTAGATTTATGTCAGTCTTGCAGCAAATCGTGAGTGATATATTCGCACAATTATATACTTGTTACGGGTTATATTTGTTTCGTGTTTCCATACGAAATCCCTAGTAGCACACTTCTCGTAATTTATTATATTGTTTCTTGATTTTATCGATACAAAGACCAAACAAAAAGAACCAAGATAACAAAATTCAAAATAATTTTGATTAAGTCAATCGAACAATGGTATCTATTGGTCTACATAGATTATAGGTAGTCATATAAATAAAAAGACCAATATGTATGGGAGATTACGACATCATTAAAATTTATAGGCATTATTCTTGTTAGTTTCATTATTACATCATTCTATTTGATGCCTATTATTTCGAAGTATTGGAGTAGGTGCCACAGCAAATTCTAAATTTCTAAATATATAGTTTGTCTTGTGTGAATATTGTAAGTGTCCCGTGCATATATAATATAAAAAAATAAAAAGTGCATTGCTCATAATTTATTATTGTTGCTGTTTTATCGAAAGGCTACAGAACAAAGATAATAATTAAATTAATAAAAAATGCTGATTAGGTCTATTGAACAATGGTATATATCGGTGTACACATCTACATATTTATATGCATAAAGTAAATGACCGATTTTATATCTACTTTTTTTCCTACCAACAATGGGAATGAATTGCAAATGGTACGAAGTTGTGCACCCTTTATCTATTGCATTTTCTAATATAATTTTATCAATTTCTCGTTCAAAAAAAAAAAAAAAAACTTGTTTAATTGTTATTAACCCGAAGTGTTTACATTATTACTATGTAAAACAATATACGCAAGGATGATTAGCATATTTGTAACCAGTGAGCGGAGCAGTATAGACGGACGGAGCCGACCATACGATACCCTACACAACTACCATGGAACTCTATCTTTGTGTGGATTTATGTTGAACCTGGGCAATATTTCGTGATATTTGCTCCCTCTAGCCCAGCATCAACAGCCCAGGTCAACAGCATCTGACATATTTTCCGAATATTACTATTCATATTTAGTACAGATTCCGTTCACCGTGGGTTGTGTTGTGATTTTCGGCCTATTATTGGCATCGACTCGAAAAAATACAAAAAAAAAAAATAGTATTCGGTCCACTTCATCCCATAATTATAATCTGATCATCACCGAAAGTTATAGGCGTTGTCCTTGACCTTAACTGGAACCTCATGGAAAATTGCAAAGCGATCAGCGCCGTATTTCCGCCTTCTAGTGTGGTAATGGGTTACTAAATAATATCTGAGTTGATAAGCACCTGTAAATATTTAAGCGTAACTCCCACATCCGGGAACATACGACTCCTCTTGAATATATTATCAACTGTTCGGGTCTATGTCCTTCATGGGCAAATATATACGCCATAGACAGTGTTACCGTTGGGAATTTTAAAAAAGTTGCACAAAAAGTCGTTCCCTTGAAAAAAAGTCGCACAGATAAGTAAAATCGTCAATAAAACTTTTCCTAGAATATGTCAGATTCCCTTGGACCTCAAAAACAAAGTAGACGAATGAAAACAAGTTTGAATTTACACATAAAAAGGAAAATAAAACTTAAGAAGAACAGGAAAGAAAAGTCGCACAAAGTTGAAAAAAGTTGCAAACAGAGTTACAGAGCATCAAAAAGGTTGCAAATTGCGACTTTAGTCGCACAACGGTAACCCTGGCCATAGAATACAAATTTTGTAATTTTCCCCACAAAAGTCAGGGCCCATTTGACCCGCTAAATATTGACCGATCTTTATCAAAACAGGTATGCTTATTCTTTGGTCCGATCCCCTTCTCCATGTAAAAATTCGCGATGTTTGGGCCATAATTGCGGCCTCTAGAACAACCACAAAAACTGACAAAAATTAAGTATTTGGTCCATTTCATCCCCTAAATATTAACCGATCTATACCATGGGGGGTCTTCATTGGCCAGAACCCATCCTACATGCAAAATTTCGTGAATATTGCTCCATAACTGTGGCCTGTATCGTGTTTAAAAATTATAATGGACAGACGGACGGACACACATGTCTAGATTGACTCAGCTAGTCGAGATATGACGATCGTATATACTTAAAGGTGGGTCAAGGACCAATATTTCGCGGCGTTACAAACTTTTGGGGCTGCACAAAGCTATAATACCCTGACAACATAGTTGTGTAGGGTATAAAAACATTTATATTTACACAGATTACACGTTATATTTGCCCCTTGTATGTATAGGAAGGAAATCCCCCAGAAGTGCACTTGTCATAATTTATTTTGTTCATTTATCGTTTAAAGCACCAAGAAACAGAACAAAGATAACAAATTTAACAACAATTTCGATTAGATCCACTGAACAAGTGGGTCTACACGTTTATATATTTATTGATTGTTACTTTACGTATAAGGTATATGACCGAGCATATCTAGATTTGAATTTTTAAACATTACTCCTGTTAGTTTCATTGAAAATTCATTTTAGAAAATTTAAATACGTGAACCGATTTCCACTAATTTTGATAAAGTTTAGTGTATTAAATTTATAAAAAAAAGTATTTCTAGTTACTGTAGCAGGACCTGCAGTACATTCTAAATTCCAAAATATATTATATAGGGGAAAAAGAAATCCATTATTTTTCCGGCAGATGGCTGCACTGATAGATTTCCGTAAAGTATCGATCAAGCAGCTTCAGATTTATGCTCATTGCTAGGGTGAAAATTGTGAATGGTGTTTATGGTTCCGATACTGTAACAGCCACTTATATGTAATTTTGGTTTTGTAGATACCGTTCAGGATTTTCAAGGTTTTAATGCATCCGCCATACATTGCAAAATGTCTTTAATTGATAAAAAATTGATATCTAGGGAGGATTGAGAAAATCGACTACTAGAGATTTTTTGCAAACAGAGAGCAGGACTTCTATGAGACAGTCATTATGAAGTTATATTTAAATGGCAAAAAATCTTACAACAAAACGGACATTCCGAAGCATGTTAAATAAAGTCCTATAGTTCATACAAAAATAATGGATTTCTTTTTCCCCATACTAATATGTTACCATTCGTGAGGACATCTATTCATGCATATATACAAAGATTACAGTTTGCATTTGTGTCGCGTATATATATATATATATATATGTATAACATCAGAAGTACGCCAGTTGTAATTTGTTATTGTTTCTTGTTTATCGTTTAAAGCACCACCAAAACAAAGATAATTAACTTAACAAAAATAATTTGATTTAGGTCAAATTTAATTTAGGTCTATGTTTTACACATCTAAATATTTATATAAAGAATGTAAATGACCGATTTTATATCAAAGTTTTTATACCCTTCACCACACTGTGGTACATGGTATTATGTCTTTGTGTATATGTTTGTAACAGGCAAAAGGAGACGAGATAGACACATGGTTCCTTTTAAGAATATGCATAGAATCACTCTCTAAGTCGATCCATGTTAAATTGTAAACAAAGTACAGGTCACATTTATGATCCGAATTGCATTGAAAATTGGCATAGGTCACTTGTTTGGCCCAAGGACGAACCCTATTGAAATTGGGAAACATCGGTTCAGATTTAGATATAGCTCCCATATATATTTTCGTCTGATTTAAGGTAAATGGTGCACCTAAGGCCCTATATATCATTCGATTTGCACGAAATTTGGCATAGCGTACTGAATTGAGCCTATAGTGATGTGTGCCAAGTTTCGTGAAAATCGGTTCAGATTTAGATATAGCTCCCATATATATTTTTTAAAAGCTGTACCATTCTCTATCTAGCAAAAGCTTTTTCCATGAAATTGTATTGAATTAAATAAATCGCATTTTATTAAAATCGTTAAAACAAATAAAAGGAAAGCTTGAAAAAAGTGGGTTTGAACGTTATAATTAAACAAAGTAGTTTTATCTGGGGTTTATCGCCGTCAAAAATACATTCCGCAGTGGAAATAGTTTTAGTATTATATTAGGTTGGGGAAAAGATATCCATTATTTTTATATGAACTATATGACTTTATTTAACATGCTTCGGAATGACCGATTTGGGCCAAAAATGCATCGTTTTGTTGTATGATTTGTTACCATTTTAAAGATAACTTCATAATGCCTCTCTCGTGGAAGTCCTGCTCTCTATTTACAAATCCTTCCTAGATATCATTTTTTTTCACTAAAGAAATTTTGCAATACAAGAAAAATATGATAATCGCTTGGTGCCAGTACGGATTGTATGGCGGATGCGTTAAAATTTTCCATCCAAGCTACCGAAGTTTCTGGCAAATCACTATAGATGTGTGTGGCCTAGCGTCCTGGTGGAACACGACACCTCTACTGTTGGCCAATTCTGATCTCTACTGTCAACATCGGGAATTTAGTGTTTGACCATATGGAAGCAACTCATAATAAATAATCCAATTCCAGTCCCACCAAATGCATAGCAGAACCTTCCTGTCCGTTAGTTCTGGTTTGGCCACCGTCTTAGGTGTTTCACCACTCTTTGACCACGATTGTTTTCGCACAGGGTTATAGTTTAAGAAATTGGTCTATCTCATTCTGTTTGGCCAAGGCTTCGCAGATTCGCAGGAAATTCGATCTATCCTTTTTATACCCTACACAACTATGTTGTCAGGGTATTATAGCTTTGTGCAGCTCCAAGAGTTTGTAACGCCGCGAAATATTGGTCCTAGACCCACCTTTAAGTATACCAATCGTCATATCTCGACTAGCTGAGTCGATCTAGACATGTGTGTCCGTCCGTCCCTCTGTCCATTATAATTTGTAAACACGATACAGGCCACAGTTATGGACCAATCTTCAAGAAATTTTGCATGTAGGATGGGTTCGGCTCAATGAAGACCCCTATTGTTTTTGGTAAAGATCGGTTAATATTTAGGAGATGAAATGGACCAAATTCTTAATTTTTGTCGGTTTTTCTGGTCGCTCTAGAGGCCGCAATTATGGCCCAAAACTTTGCGAATTTTTACATGAAGAAGGGAATTGGGCCAAATGGACCCCGATTTTTGTGTGAAAAAATGACAAAAATTTTATTCTATAGCGTATATATTTTCCCCTGAAGGATGTAGACCCAAGAGGTTGATAGTATATACAAGAGGAGTGGTTGATCTTTTAATTGGTATCAATTTAAAGGTCGTATGTTCTCGGATATAGGAGTTATACTTCAATATTTACAGGTGCTTACGTATTCATATATTATTTAGTAAACCATTTCCACATTAGATGGCGAAAATATAGCGCGGATCGCTTTGAAAATTTCTCTGAGGATCCAGGTATGGTAAAGGACAACGCCTATAATTTTCGGTGATGATCAGATAATAATTTTGGGATGAAGTGGACAGAAAACTTAATCTTTTGTGTTTTTTCGAGTCGATCAATAGGCCGCGGTGATGGAAATCAGGACAAGTAATTAGAAAGCATGTACTGAATATTGGTAATAATTATATTTGTTGACCTCTAGTCGTCAAGAGGGTGCAAATATCGCGAAGTATTGCCCAAGGTCAGAATGTAGTACCACAGAAAGTTAGATTTTCGTGGAAGTTGTGTAAGGTATCAAATGGTCGGCCTCGTCCGACTATACTGCTCCGCTCACTGTTTTTTTTTTGTTAAATGATGTGGCACCCAAACATCGAGCTTCTTTTTGAATGCAGTTTTGTGTAAACGGTTAAAAACCGTTTTTTGGTAGATTTTAGCTCCTGGGCGATATTACGGCTGCTAGCATGCCGGTCAACTTCGATAATTTTTCCGATTTTATCGACATTTTCATAATGGATTTCTTTTTCAAATATTTCTTTAAAAATCCCCGCCTTGTAATAGTCGTTGAAAAAGTATTCTTTAAAAATCCACGCCTTCATATAGTCCTTGAAAATGTATTCTTTAAAAATCCAACCCTTAATTTAGTCCTTGAAAAACTATTCTTTAAAAAATCCGCGCCTTGAAATCCACCCCTTCATTTAGTCCTTAAAAAAATATTTTTTTTTTAAATTCACACCTTTATTTAGTCCTTGGAAAAAATATTCTTTAATTTTTTTTAATATTTACAGAATTTATGGCATCTTCGATCAACGCCAGCCCATGTTCCTGGTACGTGATCCCGATTTGGTGAAGCAAATTGCCATTAAGGATTTCGATCATTTCGTTAATCATCGTTCGATATTTGGTGAAGAGGAAGGAAAAAACTTGTTCGCCGCTTCGCTGTTCATGATGAAAGATTCGAAGTGGAAGGATATGCGTAGTACGTTGAGTCCTGCATTTACGGGTAGTAAAATGCGTTCAATGTTCCAGCTGATGAATGAAGTGGCCCAACATACCTTGGCTCATGTGAAGAAACAGCCAACAGTTTTTACCGAACAGGGGTTAGAATTGGAGGTCAAAGATTTTATAACACGCTTCACAAATGATATTATTGCCTCGACGGCCTTTGGACTACAAGTCGATTCGTATAAGGATATGGATAATGAATTTTATAAAATGGGCAAAAAGGTCACAACGTTTACATTTGTGCAGAATTTAAAATTTGTGATGTATGCCAATTTTAAGAAAATTATGAAGGTAAGGGTGATATTTGACATACATACAAACAATATTAACCTCTTTTTTCCGAATTTCTAGTTATTGGACATTGATTTATTCGACAAAAAAGACACCGACTATTTTATGCGCCTCGTCTTGGATGCCATGAAATATCGCCAGGAACACAATATTATACGTCCCGATATGATCAATATGTTGATGGAATCTCGGGGCATGTTGAAATCTCATGATAATTTTAAGCCCACAAATCGTGAATGGACTGATGTTGATATTGTGGGACAATGTTTCCTTTTCTTTTTCGCTGGATTTGAAACATCTGCCGCTTTGACATGTTTAACATCCCATGAGTTAATGGAAAATCCCGATGTACAAGAAAAGCTCTATGAAGAAATTCAAGAGGTAGAACAACAACTGGAGGGTAAACAACTTAGCTATGAGGCTCTTATGGGTATGCGTTATATGGATATGGTGGTGCAAGAATGTCTACGCAAATGGCCTGGTGCCATTGCCATAGATCGTATCTGTAATAAGGATATTACCTACGATTTGGATGATGGCACAAAGTTGGAATTGAAAAAAGGTGATGGTATTTGGATACCCGTTGTTGGTTTCCATCATGATCCGAAGTACTTTGAAAATCCCGAAAAATTCGATCCCGAGAGATTTAGTGAAGAGAATAAGGATAAAATCCATCCGTTTGCATATTTGCCATTTGGTGTGGGTCCCAGGAATTGTATTGGTAAGACCATATTTTTATCAAGTGTTAAATATGATTTTTAATACATTTTTTATTTTAGGCTCCCGTTTTGCTTTGTTGGAAACGAAAGTTCTGATTTATTATTTGTTAAGTGAATTCAAATTTGAACCAGCCAAAAAGAGTTGCATTCCCATGAAATTGAATCCGGCCGGTTTCCAATTGGCACCCAAAGATGGCTTTTGGATTAAATTTATAAGCAGAACAAAATAGAGGGTTGGGCGATTCGTAAAAATGTGTTATTTTATTATCGTGTATGTTATATGAAATTATATAATTATTTTAGTTTGTTATTTTATTTTTTATCAAATGTTTTTATTGATTATAAATAAAATGTTTTGTTTTCGTACAATGGAAATGACAGTCGGGGATTAGGAAGAAAGTTGGGCGGTCCGAAGGTGTGGAATATTAAAATAATCATGACCTATTTTTTCATGTATTTTTGAAGTAATATTTATTAGAGGAAGGATTGTTTAAAAGTGGAAAAAGATATTAAAACATACGTATATTGATATCCTATCTGTTTTTAGTTTATACTTCAAGAAAATAGGGACCGAAAGGCACACAAGGACTGGAAAAGACACAGTTCATTTTACTGAAGAAATATCAACTGCAATAGCCGCAAACAGAGATAAAAACATATTCTTCATGAAGTTTAGAGTTACCAGAACAAAAATGTGTCAAGGCATAACTCAAAAACTTGACCTATGGCGGATTTGTCCTTCTATACTTGCTAAGGGCGTTCATACGTCTGAAGTGACAATATAGATCACTATATTTTAGAGCTCTGAACTTTTACATAGACATTGACATTATTTTTACATGCTTGCATGTAATTTGGTTTTTGGGTTCGAATTGTTTCTGGGTAGCCTACATGTTGCTGTAGCTCCCCCCATTACTAAATATTTTGTAGGGATTTGGAGCATGTTTTTTTTTAACAAATTGGGTTCGAATATAAAATCCAACATGAGTTTTTTCTGAAGGCTCCGATTGATTTTAGGTATTTCGAATGTCCAACACAAGGTGGACTGTATAAAAATTGTGGCCCGAACGAATTTAACGACGTATTTAAGAAAATTTTGAAGGATTTGGGATTTATAAACATAAATAGCGGAGACTCCAAGTACAAAGAACAAAATTAATAAATATTTTCATAATTTCATTCATAGTTTTTATACACATCACCACACAGTGGTACAGGGTATTATGTCTGTGCATATGTTTGTAACAGGCAAAATAAAAGTGATAGATATTCCTTTTGAGAGTATGCATAGAATCACTTTCGGTGTCGATTTATGCATGTCCGTCCGTCTGTTCTTGTATTTTTGTGAACAAAGTACAGGTCGCATTTATTATTCGATTAGCTATATTAGATTCAGATATAGGTAAAATATATAGTTTCGTACGATTTTATTTAAATGGAACACCATACTGTCAATATTGGTCCGATTGAGATAAAATTTTGCTGCGTACTGAATTATGTCCAGACTGATGCTTACGAAGTTTTGTTAAAATCGCTTCAGATTTAGATATAGCTTCCATATATAGTTTCATCCGATTTTATGTGAATAATGCAGCAAACTCACATTATTTGTCCGATTGAAACAAAATTTGGCATAGCGTACTGAATTGGGTCCAGAATGATGTATGCCAAGTTTGTTGAAATCGGTTCAGATTTAAATATAGCTCCCATATATATATATATATTCGTCCGTTTTTATGGAAGTGGTGCACCAAACCCTATATATTTTCCGATTGAGAGGCAATTTGGCACAGCGTACTAAATTAAGTCCGGTTTAAATGTTTGTTATGTTTTGTTGAAATTGGTTCAGATTTAGATATAGCTATTATATATAGTTTCGTCCGATTTGATCTAAAACTCTTAAGAATTGCCCGATTGAGACGAAATCTTGCTCTATATACGGAGTTGAGTCAAGATAGACGTATGCGAAGTTTTGTTGAAATCTGATCAGATTTAGATATAGCTTCCATATATATTTTCGTCTAATTTTATGTAAATGGTGCACCGAGGAGTGGATACTGTACTGCAGCATACCTAATTGTATATGCCACTGTTGCTCAATTAGTTCCAGATTCATACATATTTCCACATAGATTATTTTGCTCGATTTTATACAAATGATACAAAAAAGAATCCGATTGACATGCAATTTTTCATAGATTTCATTATGGTATGTGTATGTTTTTTTTTTTTTTAAATGGATCAAATATCTACGTAGATCACACATTTATTTTCACCCGACTCCATTCCAATGGTCCTCTAAAAATTATATGTCTGTTCTATCTACAGGATATTGCATATATTAGCATCTCATGTATGTATGCAAAGTGGTGAAAGGGTTTAATATAGCCGGCCCCGTTTTTTCGACAGTATGAAAGTCAAAATTGAAAACCAGACACATGTCTGCAATGCAATAAAATCCAAATTATCAATGAGAATCGCAATGTTTATAGAAACCAAATCATAGTAATTATAAAACTATCTACAATTTTAGAGCTCATATGTTTCTACTGTAGTTTTCTCCAAGATAAAACTGGGACAATTTCATTATCCATAAATTATTTATTTCATAATGAAGTTGTATCAATTGTTTTTTTTATTTAAACTGAAAACCCCAAAGCGATATCTTTATTTGTGAAACAGTTATGCGGTATTTATTAACCTTGCATTTTTAGCTACATTAGTTTTGGCCACTAGTGTAAATGGCCCTCAGCTACCATAGATATTATAACTATGACCAGAAAACAGACAAAATAAAATTGGTCCATGTGGTCCAAAAATAATATAGAGAACTTCTTTGCTCGAAAGCGGAATTACAAGATTTTTTCATTAGGATCGGCCAATATTTTTACCCAGACTTTTATGTGAAAAATGACAATAAGTTTCGACTTTTGAAGGGCATAGATCGGAAAATTTGACAGTACCAATTATGTTGATATATATACTCAAATATGGGTGGTATATCTAAATAGCTAAGGGGCTCTACGTATTCTGATTACCACATACCAAATTCTGAGAGTATTAAAATAAAATAAAGTAAGACACGACTCGGTGCAGACAGCCTCAGTTCGTCTGTACTCTAACAAATAAGAAGACACGGTGACTCCGACCGTTCTTTGCCAGTGGTTGTAAAGCACTGATTTTATTTTAAAATATTTATCCTTAGGTTCTACTTAAACAACTCTTGTCGAGCCTATTCTCAAACACAAAATACTTATCAATAAACTATTTGTTCTAATAATAGAATTTGATCTGTGGAGAGTTTCCCATCGTGTGGGTCATAAAATCTCAACACCAACAGTCTCATCAGGGTTGCATGTGGGATTTTAGACTCTTGTCGTACAACACTCCAACGATCAAATCTTCGGTGACATAAAATTCTGTTCAAAGTATTTTGAATATGCTGACGACTGGCAAGAAGAGCTGACAAACTAAATTACTGTTCAAAGCATTTTGAAAACTACATATAGGACTTCTGAATTGTTGTTGTTTTTTTTGCCTGCCGATAATATCTTCACAAAGCTCAAATCAGGGTTAATGATTATTACTCGATTCACAATCGTTATAATAAATGTTCTATACGGAAGGACTGATATTAAGTCATATATTAACCGACTGATAAAAAATTAGTTGCAATTATTTTTCAAAATGATACAATGTATCAATTATTACGTAAATCGTTTGATTTATCACCAAATGCATATGAGATAACTTTTATGCAAAACCCCTATATTTATCACACGTAATTATACCCTTCACCACACTGTGGTACAGGGTATTATGTCTTTGTGCATATGTTTGTAACAGGCAAAAGGAAACGAGATAGACACATGGTTCCTTTTGAGAATATACATAGAATCACTTTCTGAGTCGATTTATGCATGTCCGTCTGTCCGTCCGTCCGTCTGTCCGTCTGTTCACAAAAATACATGGACGGACGTCCATGTATTTTTGTGAACAAATTGCAGGTCGCATTTATGATCCGATTTGCATGAAATTTGGCACATGTCACTTATTTGGCCCAAGGACGAACCCTATTGAAATTGGGAAAAATCGGTTCAGATTTAGATATAGCTCCCATATATATATTCGTCCGATTTTATGTAAATGGTGCACCAAACTCCCAATATTGGTCCGATGGAGACAAAATTTTGCACAGAGTACTGGCATAGGTCCGGATTGATGTATGCCAAGTTTTGTTGAAATCGGTTCAGATTTAGATATAGCTCCCATATATAGTTTCGTCCGATTTTAGGTAAATGGTGCAACAAACTCCCAATATTGGTCCGATTGAAATAAAATTTTGCACAGAGTATTGGAAAAGGCCCGGATTGATGTATGCCAAGTTTTCTTGAAATCGGTTAAGATTTAGATATAGTTCCCATGTATAGTTTGGTCCGACTTTATGTAAATGGTGCACCAAACTCCCAATATTGGTCCGATTGAAACAAAATATTGCACAGAGTACTGGAATAGGTCCAGATTGATGTATGCCAAGTTTTGTTGAAATCGGGTCAGATTTAGATATAGCTCCCATATATAGTTTTGTCCGATTTTATGTAAATGGTACATCAAACTCTCAATATTGGTCCGATGGATACAACATTTTGCACAGAGTACTGGCATAGGTCCGGATTGATGTATGCGAAGTTTTGTTGAAATCGGGTCAGATTTAGATATATCTCCCATATATAGTTTTGTCCGATTTTATGTAAATGGTACATCAAACTCTCAATATTGGTCCGATGGATACAACATTTTGCACAGAGTACTGGCATAGGTCCGGATTGATGTATGCGAAGTTTTGTTGAAATCGGGTCAGATTTAGATATAGCTCCCATATATAGTTTGGTCCGACTTTATGTAAATGGTGCACCAAACTCCCAATATTGGTCCGATTGAAACAAAATATTGCACAGAGTACTGGAATAGGTCCAGATTGATGTATGCCAAGTTTTGTTGAAATCGGGTCAGATTTAGATATAGCTCCCATATATAGTTTGGTCCGACTTTATGTAAATGGTGCACCAAACTCCCAATATTGGTCTATTGAGACAAAATTTTGCACAGAGTACTGGCATATGCGAAGTTTTGTTGAAATCGGTTCAGATTTAGATATAGCTTCCATATATAGTTTTGTCCGATTTTATGTAAATGGTGCTCCAAAGTCCCTATATATCTTTCGATTTGCACGAAATTTGGCATAACATACTGAATTGAGCCTAGAATGATGTCTGCCAAGTTTCGAGAAAATCGGTCCAGATTTAGATATAGCTCCCATATATAGTTTCGTCCGATTTCATGTAATGGTGCCCCAAAGTCCCTATGTAGCTTTTGATTTGCACGAAATTTGGCATAACGTACTTAATTTAGCCTGGAATGATGTCTGCCAAGTTTCATGAAAATCCGATTTGCACGAAATTTGGCAAGTTTCGAGAAAATCGGTCCAGATTTAGATATAGCTCCCATATATAGTTTCGTCCGATTTCATGTAATGGTGCCCCAAAGTCCCTATGTAGCTTTTGATTTGCACGAAATTTGGCATAACGTACTTAATTTAGCCTGGAATGATGTCTGCCAAGTTTCATGAAAATCCGTCCTGATCTAGATATAGTTCCCATATATAGTTTCGTCCGATTTCATTTAAATTGTGCACCTAAGTCCCTATATATCCTTCGATTTGCACGAAATTTGGCATAACGCACTGAATTGAGCCTAGAGTGATGTCTGCCAAGAAAATCGGTCCAGATTTCTAAATAGCTCCCACATATATAGCTCACATATTTTAAGGAACCAATAGGAACAAAACGTTCTGAAATTAGTATAACCTAAGCTGTGACAAGTTTGCTTGAAATCGCTTAATATTTGGATAGAGCTTCCATATATATTTTCGCCCGATTTCAAATAAATTGGGCATCAAACTCCTCATGTTAGTCAGATTGTAGTTGCGTTTTCTAGAAGTACAGACATAGCCCAACGTATGACCTATTTATATTTGTTTGAAGTCGATTTACATACTTTATGGATATATCCAGGTAGATTCACATTATCAGATATATTATTTCATTCAATTTCATGTTAATAGTCCTGTTTAATATACCCATATTGGTGAAGGGTATCATCGTCCGACTTTACTACTTTCCTTACTGGTTTATGTAATATATTAAATCACACTGTGGTGAGAAATACCCCGCAAACAATGTAATTATTGCAACAATAATATCAAACGGACGGGGCCGACCATATGATACCCTACACAACTACCACGAAAAGCAAATTTTCGGCGGTTCTACATTCTGAGCCTGGGCAATATTTCGTGATATTTGCACCTTTTTACCGATTATAGATCAAAAACTCCACTTTCTATGTCTCGCATATTTTCCAAAATGTTTTTTCTTGAAGTGAGTTTTTACGCCATAAAATAAAAAAATTGACCTCTTTTGGTTTTGGTTGATTTGACCCTCGAAAAGTTGACCGATCATCATCTAAACAGCCGCCCTAAGTATTTGGTCAGATCCCTGAATGAAATCTTAACTTCACCGAAAACTATTGGCGTCGTCCTTGACCATAATCGAAAATTCATGTACAATTTCAAAGCGATCAGCGCGATATTTCCGTCCTCTAATGGAATAATAGTAATACTATGCACATAGTCACTTTTACCAAATTACGTATAACTCCCACATCAGAGTACATACATCCATACAATTGGTATTAATTTAAAGGACAGCCACTCCTCTTGGATATACTATCAACTTCTCGGGTCTATGTCAACTAGGAGTAAATATATACGGCATATAATCCAAATTTTGTAATTTGTCACACAAAAGTCAGGGTCCATTTGACCCGCTAGAATTTGGCCGATTACAGGCATGATTATTCTTTGGTCCGATCCCCTTCTCCATGTAAAATTTCACGATGTTCGCGCCATAATTGCGGCCTCTGGATCGACCAGAAAAACTGGCAAAAAATGTTGTATTTGGTCCATTTCTTCCCCTAAATATTAACCGATCTTTACCAAAAACAATAAGGATCTTCATTGACCAGAAACCATCCTACTTGCAAAATTTCGTGAAGATTGGTCCATAACTGTGGCCTGTACCTGTTTAAAAATTATAATGGACGGACACACATGTCTAGATCGACTCAGCTAGTCGAGATATAACGATCGGTATACTTAATACCCTGACAACATAGTTGTGTAGGGTATAACTAGGTCCTTTAATAGTTTCCTATTTTACATAGTAGTAACATTGGGCAACACACTTTTTAGGCGTTTGATTAAAATTGGTACAAAAATTGGATCAAATACTAGGCATATGAGGAATTTGTCGATCTGGATTCCTAATATATAGGCCAAGCGGTTTCATCCCAGATTTTGAACTGCACTTTTTTTAGCCATCACCACTCTGTGGTACAGGGTATTATGTCTTTGTGCATATGTTTGTAGCAGGCAAAAGGAAACGAGATATATACATGGTTCCTTTTGAGAATATGCATAGAATCACTTTCTGAGTCGATTTATGGATGGTCGTCTGTCCGTCCATGTATTTTTGTGAACAAAGTGCAGGTCGCATTTATGATCCGACTTGAATGAATATTGGTACATGTCACTTATTTGGCCCAAGGACGCACCCTATTGAAATTGGAGAAAATCGGTTCAGATTTAGATATAGCTCCCATATGTAGTTTCGTCCGATTTTAGGTAAATAGTGCACCAAACTCCCAATATTGGTCCGATTGATACAAAATTTTGCATAGAGTATTGAATTAGGTCTACATCTTTTTCAAATGTTAATCAAAACCTTTCAATTGCAATTTGAGAATTTCATTTGTAATTCGAAAACTCAATTTGCAATTCATAACATTTCACTTGTAATTCGAGTATTTAACTCGTAATTCACAACTTTTCATTTGTAATTTTAAACTGTTCATATGAAATTTAAAAAACTCTATTTGAAATTAAAAAAAATTAATTTGTAATTGGTATATTTCCATATGAAATTTGTAGAGTTTCATTTGAAATTCAAAGAAATCCTTTTAAAATTAAAATAATTCAACTTGAAATTTATAACAATTCACTTGTAATTCAAAATGTTTCAGTTGTAATTCGTAACAATTCATTTCAAATTCATACATATTCCTTTTGTGTTACCAATAATATTTTTCGAATTTAAAATTAAATGTTATGAAAAACAAATGAAATGTTATGTATTTCAAATCAAATGTTAAGAATTTCAAATGGAATTTTATTAATTTCTAATGGAATTTTATGAATTTCGAATGCAATACTTGGAATTTCAAATGAAAGTTTATGAATTTCAAATGGAATTCTATGCATTTCGAAAGGTATTCTGTTAATTACAAATGAAATTCTCGAATTACAACTGATATGTTATGAATTGCAAATGTAATTCTCGAATTGCAAATTATTTGTTGTGAATTACAAATGGAATTCTCGAATTACATTTGATATGTTTTGAATAACATGTGAAAAAGGTGTAGATTGATGTAAGATAAGTTTGGTTGAAATCGGTTCAGATTTAGATATAGCTTCCATATATAGTTTCGTCCGATTTTAGGTAAATGGTGCAACAAACTCCCAATATTTGTCCGATTGAGACACATTTTGCACAGAGTGCTGAATTAGGTCCAGATTGATGTATGCGATGTTTTGTTGAAATCGGTTCAGATTTAGATATAGCTCTCATATATATTTTCGTCCGATTTTATGTAAATGGCGCACTGAGGAGTCAATGTTCTATATTCACGAAATTTTGCAGCGTGTATTGAATTTAGTCTAGAATGAATTGGTGCATCAAACTCCTAATATTGGTACGATTGAGGCAACATTTTGCAGAGAGTATTGAATTAGGTCTAAATTGATGTATGCTAAGTTTGGTTGAAATCGGTTCAGATTTAAATATAGCTCACATACATACTATAGTCCGATTTTATGCAAAAGGAGGAGGATTGTGACGTTTAGTTAGCTTCATTCGATTTCATCAAAATGATGTACCAAATAACTAAAGTTTGTCCGCTATAAAATGTGCACAACGTACCAAATCGAACCTAGAATAACGTGTATTGGATTTAGTGTCGAGATACAGGTTTGTTGAAACCAAAACTGCCTCATACGCTTTCGACGAATAATTGGCATCACAAAATTGGTCATCATGTCGCGATAACGCTCCTGATTGATGGTAACAGCATGGCCATTTTCATTTTGGAAGAAAAAGCATGACATAATTTCGCACTAACGCCTCACCAAACTGTGACTTTTTCGTCATGAAGAGGCACTTCTTGAATCTCCTGAGGATTTTCAGTGGCGTAAAAACGGCAATTTTGCTTATTTGCGGTCCCATTCAAAGATTTTTTCGTAATAAAACAATTTTTATTACTGGCGGCTCAGGATTCCTTGGCAGAGGTAATTCGCATTTAAATTTTAACTTTTAATTGGCCGGATAAAGAGAACTATGTGGAATGTTTTGGATGGATTGTCAATCGGGGCCAATACGATCGAATTTCTTTTTTTGTAGCATAAACACACTCAATACAGTTAAAAATGATATTATTCTACGATATGAGTGAAAATAAATTGTTTTATGGTGATGAAGCATGTAATAGCAGAGAAAATGTGGTTTACTCCGTAGATGAACTGGTAAAACTAGATAATCATGTGACGTACCGTGAGATTGTGTTGTCCTTGTGCTACCATTAGAATATATTCGATATTGAAAATGATCATAGATCTATGTGGCGACCTGTTCCGCTTGAGCAAAATAGAATGGTCAATTCTGATTGGTATACCACAAATATTTGGATCTAAAGTAATCAGAGGAATTCGAAGAACGAGTAACGCAAGCTCACAGCCATCGACACAATAGCCTTTTCAACACAGTGAAAACGAGGTATTGATTGGTCATCCTATGTACAACCCAGACGTGGCATCCAATGAAGTAAAAGAAATAGGAGCCCACGAAAAATATGTTTTAAAGTTCAAAAAACAAGTAAAACGTCGTTAAGTTCGGCTTGACCGAAACATAAATTTTATATTGAATAATTGTTAAAGAATTTTTTATTCACCGGAAAACCAATATGCCAAACTATAGCTACTTCTATGATAAAATTCGCTGGGTTAATGGTGCCGGAAACTTGGGCTAATATTAGGTTGGGGAAAAAGAAATCCATTATGAACCAGTGAGCGGAGCAGTACAGTCGGACGGGGCCGACCATATGATACCCTACACAACTTCCACGAAAATCTAACTTTCTGTTGTTCTATGTTCTGAGCTTGGGCAATATTTCGCGATATTTACACCATTTTGACCGACTAGAGGTCAACAAATATTACTAATATTCAGTACAGCTCCTTTAATTACTTGTCCAGATGCTCTTCACCGTGAGTTGTGTTGTAATGTTCGGCTTTCAATTGCGGCCTATAGATCGACTCGAAAAAACACAAAAAATTAAGTTTTCGGTCCACTTCATTCCAATATTATTATCTGATCATCGTCGAAATTAAAGGAGTTGTCCTTGACCATACCTGGATCCTCATGGAAAATTTCAAAGCGATCAGCGCTATATTTCCGACCTCTAGTGTGGTAATGGGTTGCTAAATAGTATCTGATTACGTAAGTACCTGTAAACATTTAAGTGTAACCCCCACATCCGAGTACATACGACAAAGTAATTGGTATCAATTTGATGGCCAACCACTCCTCGTGAATATGTTGTCAACTTCTCGCGTCTAGGTCCTTCAGGAGTAAACCTATACGCTATACACCTTTTTCACATGTTATTCAAAACATATCAAATGTAATTCGAGAATTCCATTTGTAATTCACAACAAACAATTTGTAATTCGAGAATTCCATTTGTAATTCATAACATATCGGTAGAAATTCGAGAATTTCATTTGTAATTCATAAAATACCTTTCGAAATTCATAGAATTTCATTTGAAATTCATAAACTTCCATTTGAAATTCTAAGATTTGCATCTGAAATTTTTAAAATTCTACTTGAAATTAATAAAATTCCATTTGAAATTTAAATAATTCCCTTTGAAATTCTTAAAACTTGATTTGAAATACATAACATTTCATTTGTTTTTCATAACATTAAATTTAAAATTCGAAAAATATTATTGGTAACACACAAGGAATATGTATGAAGTTGAAATGAATTGTTATGAATTACAACTGAAATTTTATGAATTACAAGTGAAATATTATTAATTTTAAATTGGATTCTTTGAATTTCAAATGCATTTCTTTGAATTTCAAATGAAACTCTACGAAATTCAAATGGAAATATTCGAATTACAAATGAATTTTTTTAAATTTCAAATGGAATTTTTTGAATTTCATACGAAAAATTTAAAATTACAAATGCAACGTTGTGAATTACAAATTACATACTCGAATTACAAGTGAAATGTTATGAATTGCAAATTGAGTTTTCGAATTACAAATGAAATTCTCGAATTGCAATTGAAATGTTTTGAATAACATATGAAAAATGTGTAGAATACAAATTTTGTAATTTTTCACACAAAGGTCAGGGTCCATTTGACCCGCTAAATATTGACCGATCTTTATCAAAACATGCATGCTTATTCTCTGGCCCGATCCCCTTCTCCATGCAAAAATTCGCAGTGTTTGGGCCATAATTGCGGCCTCTGGAGCGACCAGAAAAACCGACAAAAATAAAGTTTTTGGTCCATTTCATCCCCTAAATATTAACCGATCTTTTTCAAAAACAATAGGGGTCTTCATTGGCGAGAACCCATTGTACATGAAAATTTCGTGAAGATTGGTCCATAACTGTGACCTATATTGTGTTTACAAATTATAATGGACAGGCGGACAGACGGACGGACGGACACACATGTCTAGATCGACTCAGCTAGTCGAGATATGACGATCGGTATACTTAATGGGGCGCCATATTTCGCGGCGTTACAAACTCTTGGGGCTGCACAAAGCTATAATACCCTGAGAACATAGTTGTGTAGGGTATAAAAAATCGATAAAATGGGAGGAAATGATCGAAGTCGACCGGAATATTGTCATTCGTTACAACGCCCATAAAATTGTTTTAAATCATTTACAAAAAGCTGGATTCAGAAAGAAGCTCGATGTTTGGGTGCCACACCAATTAACAGAAAAAAATAGGATGGAACGAATTTCCATTTACGAAGCCAAACGGAATGAGACAGACCCATTTCTTAAGGGATGGTGACTGCAGATGAGAAATGGATCACATGCGATAACCATGTGCGAAAACGATCTTGGGCAAAAAGCGGTGGCCAAACCAGGACATGCTATGCATTTGGTGGGACTGGAAGGGGATTATATATTATTTCCATATAGCCAAACGTAAAATTCTGATCTCTACTGCCAACAACTTTGAACTTTGAAGATAACTGGACCGTTTGAAGATAGCCAGAAACGACCAGAACGCTAGGCCACACACATCTACAGTGACTCGCCAGAAACGTCGGGAGATTGGTTGAGAAATTTTAATGCATCCGCCATACAATCCGAACTTGGCACCAAGCGATTATGCAATAAACGGTGCAAACGGAAATTTGCTACCCAATAAGAGCTCGAAATACTAAAATGCAGCGAATTTGGTCATGCGCTAAAAAACACCTACCTTCCATACTATGGTGGAGTGTATAAAAATAAAACCCGCCTAAGCCATAAGTTTTAAAGCTCCACCAAGATGTTTGGGCTGTAACTCTAATATTTGAATGTGACACGTTTTAAACGTCCCGACCAATGACGTCAGTGAAATGTACCAAATATGGAATTTTTTTCTTGATACGAATAAACATATAATTCAAACATCGAACTGGTTCTGGGTAATGTATTGGAGGAACAAACAGCCCAGTACATTTTTGGGAAAATTACGAAAATTGTTATTTTGAAGAAATCAGCTCTTTTTAACCTTTATGTCAGTCTGTTTTCTACTATTCTGTGATTTTGGATTCTCCTATGGTATCGTCCTAGTTGAAAATTGCAAGAATTTCGGTAAGGTTATCATAAAGCATTACCTTTCTACTTTAATACTTGATTTAAAATTTGTTTTATAATTTTTCATTCAATTTTACTTATTTTGCAGTACTACTTGAAAAAATATTAAGCTGCACCGAGGTTAAGTGTATTTATGTGTTGTTACGGCGCAAAGCTGGGCAGGAGATAACCGATCGTTTCAATAACATATTAAAATCCCCGGTAGATACTAAATTTGAAATTTTACATTCTGAATATTAACAATTTTCTGTTACAGTTATTTGATAAACTTCATACACTGCGTTCAAACATTTTGGATCAGATTCGTGTTATTGAAGGTGATTGTTCTTTGGAAAATTTAGGTATTTCCAATGATGATTATCGCGAATTAATTGAAAATGTCGAAGTGATATTGCATTGTGCGGCAACAGTAAATTTTAGCGAAAATCTTAGTGTTGCAACGCAGATTAATGTTCAAGCCACTATGGATGTAATCCGGATGTCTAAGGAGATGCAAAAATTAAAGGTAATCTAATATTGCCAAAAATTTTACATAATAATTTTTATGAAAATTGTGAATTAATTTTTAATTGTTATATTGCTTAGAATTTATAAATCATTTTCATTTTAGTCCTTTGTTCATGTCTCTACAGCTTTCGTCCATTGCGATACCATACATACTGAGGAACGTTTTAATTCCGAACATTTGTTGTTGAATATTAAAAAATCGTTGAAGAGCGATACATTTGATTCTTTGACATCAAATCTTATAGGAAAATTACCAAATACATATATTTTTACCAAAGCAGTCACGGAAGGATTAATAAAGCAGGAAGAAAGTTCACTGCCGCTTTGTATATTTCGCCCCGGAATAAGTAAGTAAATGTTGAAATTGAATTATGCCTAACTCTGAAATAAAATGAGAAGCCACCTTCCCACGATTTTAAATTTAGCGAGACTTTCAATAGTCTTACTTACTTAGCTGGCTTGTGACAAAACATTTGTTCCATAAGTCGAGTTTAAAAAAGAATTTCAGGCGCGGCGATCTCTTGCACAGCTCTTCCAATTTGAAAGATCATGCAAAATCTTTGACTACATCGAATTTGCAGTTCTTAAGTTCCACAGTTGGTCCGGGCCTACTGGACGTCTTGCGCGTTGATACCATATGCTTGGTATTCTCGCGATTTACTGCCAGACCAATTTTGGCAGACTCTATCTCAATTTGTTCAAAGGTGGCTGTTACCGCTCACAATGTTCGATACATTATATCGATGCATTAGCGTAGACGAATATCATGCGTTGCCTCCTGTATGAACTTTTCCAACAGGATGTTAAACAGGTGACACGACAAACTGTCACCTTGTATGAATCCTCGTTCGGCATTGAATCTTGTGCCATTTAAAGTTATCCTGCATAGCCGTATTAATTTTGCAGAATGCCAAACGCACACATGGCTTTAAACGCCGATTGCGGTATTATAGTCGACGAATAGGTGAAATGTGTCGCTGTTTTTTTTTCGTGGGTCTTTTCCAGGTATGGCGAGAGTCTCGTCTCCTTAGTTTGTGCATGCTCCTGACCACCGGTCCTACTGATCACAAGTCTTGAATAGTTCGGCTGGTTGCCCATCGGCACCTGCTGCTTTATTATTCTTCAGACGATTGATTGCTATTCTGACCTCATCTTGTCTAGGTTCTGCGGTATTTTCTCCACCGCCAATTTTTATACCAGAAGCTTTTCAAAATGCTCCTTGCAGATCCGCAACACTATATCTGTATCTGTCACCAGGTTTCCTTCATCCCGACAGGGATGCCTGCACGAAAGCCTTCGGTTTGGCGTTTTACTCGTTGGTAATTTCCGGACTTCGTTCTGACTCCTGTACATCTCGATTTGCTCCCGCTCACGTTCTCGTACTTTCTTCTTTTTACAAAAAATACGTTTCTCCTCTCCTTTTCTACCGATAATTCTCTCTCGCATTGCATGTTGCCACTGTTTGCAGGGTTGCCCCATACGCAGCGTTTTTCACCTCAGTAGAATTACGGCACTCCTGATCGTACCGGATCATTTATTGGTGGTGGTCTTTGGTACTCAATGGTTGCTTTTGCTGCAGTTTGTAGAGGGTGGGCAATTCTTTGCCATTGTGCTAGTATATTCTTCTTTGCGACAAAGAGTGTTATCGATTAGCAAGTGGGTAAGTTGAGCGGAGTAGGCTTCTGCTATTTGTTGTGTTTGCAGCTTTTCGACGTCGAGTTTCTTCCGTGTTGTGTTAGATCGCACCTTTGCTGCTACATTAAGACGAGTGCGAACTTTGGTTGCTACAAGGTAATGGTCCGAACATTATTTGGTCCTCGGATCAATCGAATATCTAAAACATTTGATTAATGCCTTCCGTCTGTCACAACATGATAGAAAAATATAGGTGGCCTTGTTTATCGCGAGATGCTTGAATCTGGTGCTGCTAACTACTATTCTTTTTGCTGCCGCGAAGTCAATCAATCTCATGCCGTTGCCGAATGCTTCTTCGTGGAGGCTGCTTCTTCCATCGGTGGAACTAAAAATATTTCCCTTCCGATTTTTGCATTAAAATCTCCTAGCAGAATTTTAATGCCATGGCCAGGGCAGCGTTCATATGCTGTTTCTAGGCGCTCGTAAAATATGTCTTTGGCCTGCTCATCATTATCTTCCGTCGGAGCATGATCGCAAAAAGACCGATATAGAAAAACTCCGCTTCGATTATAGTAATTCGCTCATTTACTGGAGTGAGTATGGAGACGAGGTATTTTATTCTCCTATTAACCATAAATCCGCAGCCAAATGCATGTCTCGTTCAGAGCAGATATAATACAGTGCATAATCATCTGACTTGCGTCTGTCCCTTTCCATCGCAACGGATGATGAAAATAGGGACCAATATAAGCCTGGGCTTTGCCATCATGTTAAAGCTAATGAGAGCTGTTATGTCAAATACGTAAAAAAATCGAGGAAGAAAGATCCGGTTTTCTACTTGTATGATTCAATAAATTTGACACGTTTGTTAAGTATATTTCAAGTGATATGTAGATAAGGCATTGAAACCGAAAACCGGTTCATTTTTCCCTGAAATGTATTTATTATTTATTTTTATTATATTTAATGTTTTCTGCAGTCATTTCAACTGTCGAAGAACCAATTCCCGGTTGGATAGATACTATTCAAGGAGCTGCCGGTGCAACATATAGTTTTTTAATCGGAGTCTTGAGAATAATAAATGTTGCCTATAAGACAAAAGCACCATTGGTACCGGTGGATTATTGTGCAAATATGATAATGGCAGCGGCATGGTATACAGCTTCAAGCCACAAATCAAGGTAATTAATAAATATTTTTAAAATTTTAATTAACATTACTAAAAAATGTTAAATTTCCTTGTAGACGCACCAGCGAACCAACAATTTATAATTTTGTACCCGACGAAACAAACACAATCAAGTGGGGAGATTATATCCGGTCGATACATAATTATTATTTAAAAATGCCCTATTCAAAAATGATATGGTACCCGATGGAGATATTAATACCAAATCAAGTTTTATATCAAATTGCGGTATTTTGGTATCACACCGTGGCTGCCTATGTTATGGATGTATTTTTAAAGTTGCAAGGATCAAAAATAAGGTAAATATTATATAGAGTTTCTATATAATACACATTTATTCGAAAACTTTGCGATTGATAGCATGGTACGTTTGAATCGCAAGATAACCCGCCTGACAGCAGCATTGAAACATTTTATAAACAATGATTTCACCTATGAGACCACGAATACAAGACATCTGTGGAAATCATTATCTCTGGAAGATCAAAAAATATTCAATTTTGATATGGCCTCTTTGAAATGGAATGACTATTTGCTGCGATATGCCAATGGATTACGATTGTATATTGCTAAGGAGAATGAGAAATCGATATCTTCAGCTAAAAGGACATTAAATAGGTATGTAATTATATACTTATGGCTAATGAGGTTATATACACTTTGTTAAGGCAAAAATGTGCCTCATCGAAATATTAGTTTTAGACCTCAAGTTTCTTTGGCCCAAATCCGATTCAGACAATTTGGAGTCGATTTACAAATGTCTGTTCTGTGTGGCCGTCTACCCCAGCACCGCACGATAACCGTTTTCATCCAAACTTTGCTCATCCTAATATTTCTTCCAAATTTTGTTCAAGTTTGAATATCGGTCCACTCCTTCTCCATATGATATATGCGCCGTACACATATGAAAATCGAATTATTTATTCTAATAATATCTATTTCAAAATATAATTTTTTCAAATCGAAATTTCATTAATTACATTTTTTATTTTATTTTTTTATTTTAGGTTTTATATACTTAATATAGTGGTACATTTAATCGTTTTTATTGGTCTGTTATGGACATTGAAATCCATAATATTATCATAAGATTCAAATGGTCATGGGAAATGATAGAACAAAATACTTACTTTGTTAAATACTTTGAAATATAAATGATATGTATAAGAATTTTAAATAAAAAATAGATGAAAATAATATGCATTAATATTTATTTTATTAACTATAAATATTAAACGTCCTATATATATTCATCGATTGTTCTACATTCTGAGCTTGGGCAATATTTCGCGATATTTGCACCCTCTTGATCGACTAGAGTTTAACAAATATTACTAATATTCAGTACAGATTCCTTTCACCGTGGGTTGTGTTGTGATATTCGGCTTTTAATTGTGGCCTATAGAAAAAAAGAAAAAAAAAAAAAACACAAAAAATAAGTTTTCGGTCCAATTCATCCTAAAATTATTATCTTATCATCACCGTTGATCATAGGCGTTGTCCTTGACCATACCTGGATCCTCATGGAAAATGTCAAAGCGATCAGCGCTATATTTCCGCCCTCTAGTGTGGTAATGGGTTACTAAATAATATATGACCTTAAATATTTAAGTGTAACTCCCACATCCGAGTACATCCGACAGTATAATTGGTATGAATTTAAAGGCCAACCACTCATCTTGGATATGCTATCAACTTCTCGGGTCATTGTTTTTCAGGGGTAAATATATACGCTATAGAATACAAATTTTGTAATTTTTCACACAAAAGTCAAGGTCCATTTGACCGGTCCATTTGACCTGATTTCCCTAAATATTAACCAATCTATACCAAAAACATAGGGTCTTCATTGGCCAGAACCCATCCTACTTGAGAAATTTCGTCAAGTTTGGTCCACTGTTACTTGTATCGTGTTTACAAATTATAATGGATAGACGAACGGACACACATGTCTAGATCGACTCAGCTAGTCGAGATATGACTATAGGTATACTTGAAGGTACACAAATTCTTGGGACTGCACAAAGCCTGACACCATAGTTGTGTAGGGTATACTAATAAGTGTTGACACGAGCAGCATCAAGCTCAACTGAAAGTATAACATTTTAAAAAACAACAACCACTGCTCTATGGCATCTGTACTCCGATGAAGGAACTTGGCGAGGAGATGTCCGTGGTACCATCAGCAGACGTGATTGATTAAGCTCGGGTAGTTGAGTCGGAACGTACTTTAACCGTTTATATATATTTTATGTATTTTATACCCGCTTACTTTGGAATCCCGCGAGTTCACACATAAGAACTATAAAAATGGGTTGAGGCGTCGGGTTAGTTGCCCACACTCGGAAAATCTCTCCTACGGAGTTTTTACCAACGAATAAAACACCTGTAGAGATGAAGAAGGAAAGCTGATGACAGATACCGACAGCGTGTTGAGGATCTGGAGGGAGCATTTTGAATAGCTTCTGGTATCAAATAGTGGCGATGAAGAAGATAACCCGGAACCAATAAGAGATGATGATGATGATTATGATGAGGTCATAAAAACAATTAATCGGCTCAAGAACAATAAAGCAGCAGGAGCCTATGGGTTATCAGCCGAACTTTTCAAGACTGATGGTCAGATGCTGGTCAGGAGCATGCATCAGCTGATTAGTACAATTTGGCTAGAAGAATGCATGCCCAATGATTGGAACCTCAGCATCCCGTGTCACGTGTAAAAAAAGGAGATAAGGCGATATGTGTAAACTATAGAGGAATTAGTCTCCTTCCCATCGCATATAAAGTGCTATGCAGCCTGCTGTGTGAACGATTGAAGCCAATAGTCAATGACATCATCGGACCATACCAATGCGGCTTTAGACCTTGCAAATCCACCATAGACCAAATTTTCACACTGCACCAAATCCTGGAAAAGACCCAAGAAAAATACATTGACACATTCCACCTATTCGTCGACTATAAAGCCGCATTTGACAACCCAATCCGTTCAGAGGTATTTAAAGCCATGTCTGCGTTCCGCATTCCTGCAAAATTAATACGGCTATGAAGGATAACTTTAATTGACACAAGGTCAGCAGTTAAAGTCTGAAAGGACCTCTCGGAACCATTCAATACCGAATGTAGATTCAGACATTTTTAAGATCCTGCAGGCAAAGGTCATTCGAGATGCGAATGTGAGCAGAAATGGAACTCAGTACACCAAACAGCATATGTTACTCACCTGCACAGATGACATCGATATGCTCAATCCATTACATTGCGAGGGATAGCAGCCGCCTTTGAACGACTTTAGAATGAGTCTGCCAAACTGGGAATGGCAGTAAATGGCGAGATGGCCAAGCTGATGGTATCAACGAGCAAGACGTCCAGTAGATTCGGATCAACTGTGGAACATAAAAACTACAATTTCGAGGTAGTGAACGATTTTATATACCTCGGTAAACAAAACTAATAATTCGGAGAAGAATAGTGTTGCCCAACCACCCGTTCTGTTGTATGGATCTGAAGCATGGGTACTTGCGCAAGCAGATGAGGCAGCTCTTGAAGTGTTTGAGAGGAAAACTCTCCGAAAGATCTATGGACAGATCTGCGTCGATGGTGAATATTATTGTCGAATGAACCATGAGCTGTACCATCTATTCTCGGACATCGACATAGTCAAACGGATCGAGCTGAAGCGATCACATTGGCTAGGTCATGTTGTGAGAATGGATGAGGATGCTCTAGCTCAAAAGGCATATAGGTGATGTTTCACAAAGAAGGGGAAGACCACGTATTCGATGGAAAGATCAAGTAGAAGACAACATCACGGAACATGGTCTCTCAAATTGGTCGCGCTTGGAAATCTTTTTTATGTTCGGCTTATGGAATAACCCTACTGTCAAGAGCCAGTTAAGTAAATACGTATTTTATATACGTTTACTTTGGAAACCACGAAATGGATATCCCTATATAATCCGTACTTTCTTAGATAATACACTACGGTAAAAAGTTTGTCGATATGCGATACTAGAATCTTTTTGTCGAAAAATCGGTTTGATTATTATAATGGAGTAGGGGGTTTTGAGTAGGTCATTAACGCCTTATGTCAATAAAATCGTATGTATTCAATTCAGTGGAATGCATGTTTTTATTCTTAAACAAAAAATTAATTGTGTAGCTTCCAATCCAAGATTGTTTGCTTTCGCATATATTTAATTTGGTTTCATCAATGACATTGACAGTTTAAGTCAATTTATTATTTTAATTTTGTGATATTTCATTACAGAGAAATTCCAGTATTGAATAATATTAGTAGTGTTGAATGGAATAGGTTGAATATTGAAGTATTTCTTACAGTATGCTACGTAAAAAAGAAAAATGCCAAGGATACCTTTAGCCGATTCCAAGCCTATAAAACTTATGTTGCTATATGTATGTACAATATAATTTCCGAGTAATACCGAAGGAAATGAGCTGAGAATAGTCTCAGAATAGACAAAAATTGGAAAATCAGACTAAATGTCAAAAATCTTAAAAATATGAAAACTCAACCTCAAGATTTTATTTCGATTTTATACCAAGATTATGCCGTTTAGTTCGAGAAAACCAAAAACAAAAATATTCTCCATAACATTTTATTATAAGTCACTGAACAAGATGTCTGTTCAAAGGTGGTGTATTGAGTACCGAATATTGTAAACGCAATATACATTTATTGCATTTATCTAACTTCTACTGTATTTAGAATGTGATAAATATACCACAGTAGCACATTTGTCTTTCAGTTTATTGTCTAACATTTAAAGGTGTACAAGCTACTGTTTAAAATAAAACAAACCGCATAACAATAATCAAAACAGTTAATTGTTCTATAGCAATAGAATGACTACCGATATTCAGCAATTTTTTCGAAATAAAACAATATTTGTGACTGGTGGAACGGGATTTCTTGGCAAAGGTAAGTTAGTGTATAAAACGGTAAATATTCTGAAAATTATAGATTATATTTTAATTGAAATGTAGCTTTGGACCTTTCCATTTTTGTAAAATAGAAAATAGAAGCGGAGCAGTAAGTTGGACGGGGCCGACCATATGATACCCTACACAACTTCCACGAAAAACTAACTTTCTGTGCGTCTATATTCTGAGCTTGGGCAATATTTCGCGATATTTGAACCATCTGGGCCAACTAGAGGCCGACAATTATAACTAATGTTCAGTACAGCTCTTCTAATTACTTGTCCAGATTCCCTTCCCTTGTGTTGTGAACTTCTTATTCCCATTGGAGCCTATAGATCAACTCGAAAAAATCACAAAAAATAAAGTTTTCGGACCACTTCATCGCAATATAATTATCTGATCGAAATTTGTGTGTGGTCCTTGACCATAACTGGAACGTCATGGAACATTTTAAAGCGATCAGCGCTATATTTCCACCTTATAGTTTGGTAAAGGGTTACTAAATAATATCTGAATACATAAGCACCTGTTACACCTGTAGTGTAACTCCCACATCATAGTACATACGACCATATAATTGGTATCAATTTAAAGTCAACCACTGCCCTTGGATATACAAACAACTTTTCAAGTCTATGTCCTTCAGGGGTAAATCTATACGCTATAGAATACAAACTTTGTAATTTTTCATACAAAAGTCAGGGTCCATTTGACCCGCTAAATATTAACCGACCCTTATCAAAACTGGCACGCTTATTCTTTGGCCCGATCCCCTTCTCTGTGTAAAAATTCGCGATGTTTGGGTTATAATTGCGGCCTCTGGAGCGACCAGAAAACCCGTCCGTCCGTCTGTTTATTATAATTTGTAAAAACGATACAGGCCACAGTTATGGACCAATCTCCACGAAATTTTGCATTTAGGATGGGTTGTGGCCAATGAAGACCCCTATTGTTTTTGGAAAAGATCGGTTAATATTTAGGGGATAAAATGAACCAAATATTTAATTTTTTTCGGTTTTTTTGGTCGCTCCAGAGGAATACATAAAATATACATTAAAATAATATATGTTAAAGTCCACTTTTAATTGATAATCTATGGAAAACAATTATAGTAAGTTCGTTATAGTTTTCGAATTTTCAACCCTCTGCAAATTTTTGTAGGCCCAGACAACGCGTGACCATCAGGGCGACTCGTGGAAGTCAGCAACTGTTCAGAAAATATTCCAGTATTCTATGAGAAGAAGACCTTCTGTGAGATAAAGACATTCTGGTCCTCTAGGAGAAGAAGAGCTTCAGGTCTTCTATGAGAAGAATAAATTCTGGACTTCCATGAAAAGATGTCTTCTGGTCTTCTATGAGAAGAAGACTCTCTGGTCTTCTACAAAAAGAAGAACTTCTGGCCTTCTATGAGTAGAATACCTTCTGGTCTTTCATGGGAAGAATACCTTCTGGTCTTCCGTGAGAAGAATATCTTCGGGTATTCTATGAGAAGACCTTCGGGTATTCTATGAGAAGACCTTCTGGTCTTCCGTGAGAAGAATATTTTCTTCTGGCCTTCTAAAAGGAATATTTTCGGAAATACCGTAAATAAGACCTTCGGACCTTCCGTAAAGAACACATTCTTTTCTTTCCTTTTGGTTTTAAAACAACGATTATTTTTATCCGGATATTGACCGTAGTTTTGAATGAAGTTCCAGCTATGTCAACTATTATTTTGATAGGTGTCATTTTTATTTCCATAAAACTACCTAAGTCACAGACATTTACTATAGAAATATTTTGAGCTCTTCGCAATCGATATCGATGGTAATGCATTCGAATTTCTAAATGAATATCACAATAAAAAATGCGACTAAATATAGCTCATGGTCTGGGGGTGAGAAGTTTCTTTTGGGGTTGAATGCCTTTGGCAAGTATATTAAGAACTCAGAATGACAAATTGAAGAAAAAGCTTTGTTCGCTGTGTATTTTACAACACATATCCTATTTCAATCTCGAATCCATTTGCGTCTTTTTCGTCCGTATGTTAACTAAATACTACAAGACTCGATTTTTTATAAATAAATGTTCTACAAAAATGTCGCTCAAACGATTTCAGATATGGTCCTCAAAGACAAGAAATCGATTTTTGTTGTATATATTCACATGCACTTGGTCTGAAAAATTCACGATCGAAAAAATGTTACTAATCTCTACATATATGGGCAATATTGCCAATTTTTTAATATTCCATTTTCAAAAAATCAGCTTTTTTGTTTTTGTGGCACATCAATGATTTTTGGTACACATATAGAGAAAAATGTTCTGACTCCGAAACCGTTCGCGATCAAATTTTTGGTTGATGCGCGCAAAAGTTATCGAGGTTTTAATTTTAGGCATAAGAAAAAAATCTTAAAATTACGCCGTTTATTATATTGACCAAAAACGTTGATATATATCTTCCTCCGTAAAATAGGAATATGAATATATTATAATAATCACGATAAAGTTGCACATATTCGCGAAATATGAGAAAAATAAAAAAATATAGCAGATTACATCAATATTTTCATTATATTAATGACATGCACACACCTAAAAATTAATTTAAAAATATCTACATAATCTAAATGATATTAAAATCACACAAGTCCGTGTAGCGGATTGTAAATCACAGCGACAACAAAACAAGATATTGAGGAAAAATATTTGTTTTTTGTTCGAAGAAATTATGTCATCATATTTATTTTTTTAATTTTATACAAGAAATTTCAGAAAGAAATGTTGGGGTTATTCTGCTATTTTACCCGAATATCGCCGAAAAATTTACATATATAATAATAATCACTTTTTGTGTATAAGTATACGCCTTGCGGATTATATCAAGACACTTCCGATAAATCTTAGAATTCTATAAATAGGAATAAATCTTAAAATAAAATAATATTACGAAATATACATTTTAAATTGCGAGTAAATCGCGTAATTCTCAAAATCATTTGATGCGCATGCGGTTTCCAGGAAGTACTGAAGTTTATCTTCCAATCCATGTATATTTTGCGAAATTTCATTTGACGGCTAAGATGTGCCACACGTTACATTGAAGTGCCCAAAAAAATCGTAAAACGCGAATAATTTCCGAAAACTTTATATGCCATTAACGCGCATCCGATTTCGGTGTGCACCCTAAAAAAATACATCGATCTATACCATTTCAATGTGGTCCATTAAGAACCATGGATGTGCCAGCAAAATCTATTTTTGAGATAAATTGCGTACATCTCTCTTTCGGCTGAAGTTTTTAAAGTTCTCTTTTCGAAAAAGATCAAAATCCGTATGAGGTCATTTATCGAAGCGGAAATGATACACAGAAAACGCAAATAAATCCGCGATATTTTCAAAAACATTTTTTGCCAAATTTCGTGTTTTTGGAAGGCCAGTTCCCGCCGTTCGAGTAGATGGATTTTCACGAAGAAGATTTTATATCATCCGAAACGTAAAAAACCTTATTGATCGCGGGTACACATATCATTCAGTTGACATATCTAAAAATTTGGCCCAAAAAATAGGTTTTTTAGAAATTTGATCGCACAAAATTCGCACCTTCGGATGAGTATTACTCTGAAGCTGTGCATACTACATACACAAAATACATATCAAATTACGCAGATTCGCGACTACAATAATCTTATAATCGATTTTTATAAATTCCTGTTTGCGTATTCAAGTTAGAAGTAAAATTAAAAAAAAACACTCAAAATCGAGCTTCAAAATGTCAGCATCATTTAAAAGTAGAAGCAGTGAAAATTTTGAAAAATGATACATAAGGGGCATAGTCCCTATTTTGTTGGCTTCTAGTTTTATTTTGACACGAAGACCGTGCAATGAGTGGCTTAGTCACAAATCGATAGAGAACATAGAAAAACTGGTTCGCCTCAACGTGTTTTTACACATTTTTTTACATTAAAGTAGACACAGCTTCCACCAAAATAAAGTTTGGAGGTCAATATCATGGACAGTTTGCAACGACAGATCAATTAACCCAAAACTATTCACTTTTTTTCATATACTTAAGTAGTTCCCGAGTTATAAAGGGGTGAACCTCCGCTTCAGCTATGTTAAAAAATTGGCAATATTGCCCATATATCAATTGAAGTTATACTACAAATTAGTGAATGTTAAATAGGTTAATAGTTGATTTGGGGTCAGCCTGACTACACCGATATGCTTAATTGTATTTTTCTATAATCAATTCTATCCTCATTGACTAACAAATGTAAATTTCTTTGCAGTTCTGCTTGAAAAAATTTTACGCTGTACCGATGTCAACCGCATTTATATTCTGCTACGACCCAAAGCTGGTCAAGCTATAATTGAACGTTTTAACGAGATTAGCAAAACGCCGGTAAGTATTTAATTCAATCAACAATTAATCTATCAACTCATTCATGCATTTGATAATTGTTAATACCCCGCTAACAGCTATTCGATAAACTGCATACATTACGTCCGAATTTTATGCATAAAATTCATCTTATCGAAGGTGATTGTATGCTGGAGAACTTGGGTATATCCAATGATGATCATCGAACATTAATCGAAAATGTTGAGGTCATATTGCACTGTGCGGCGACAATACGTTTTAATGAGACGCTTAGCATTGCTACGCAAATTAATGTTCAGGCCACAATAGATCTTATCGCGATGGCAAAGGAAATGAAGCAGTTGGTGGTGAGTTGAAGATTCATGTCAAAAAATCACTTCGTTTATTAATTTTTTTATTTAGTCGTTTGTCCATGTCTCCACAGCATTTGTTAATAGTGTAACAACCCATGCTGAAGAGCGATTTTCTAGCGAGCTGTTGTCTGTCAGCAGTCAAGATCTTTTGAATATAAAGCAATCATTAGGCAGTGAAACATTTGATTCGATGTCTGAGACATTTGTCGACAAATATCCCAACACATATACCTTTACAAAAGCGGTTTCGGAAGAATTTATAAGAACACATGCGGTATCATTACCAATTTGTATCGTTCGACCGGGAGTAAGTAAGTAAACTATGATCAAAAAATATTCTACCTTCAGGACTTCTATAAGAGAGTCTTCTATAAGAATTCTTTCAGCTCTTCTCTTCGAAGACCTTTAAGATTTGTATAATCGACCTTAAGTTCGTCTATAAAAATACATCCTGGTCTTCTATGATATGACTTTGTAGTCTACTATAAGAAGAATAACTTCAGGTCTTTTATAAAAAGAAAAGCCTTTGGTCTTCAATGAGAAGAAGCCTTTGGTCTTCTATGAGAAGGAGACCTTCCCGTCTTCTATGAGAACAGTATCTTCTGGTCTTCTATAAAGAGAAGACATTCCGGGTTTCTATCAGAAGAAGACCCTCTGGTCAGCTCTTCTATAAATACGACATTCAGCTCGTCTATAAAGAATACCTTAAGTTTTTCTATAAAGAATACCATTAGCTCTTGTATAGATGCACCCTTTTCTTGAGCTTTTCTATACGAAGACTTCGATCCTTCAAAATTACGACCTTCTGTTCTCCTTTATGAACACCTTCTGTTTGATGATATTATATCAGAGTATATATTTATACCCTTCACCACACTGGGGTACAGGGTATTATGTATTTGTGGATATGTTTGTAACAGGCAAAAGGAATCGAGATAGACCCATGGTTCCTTTTGAGAATATGCATAGAATCACATTCTGAGTCAATTTACCCATGTCCGTCTGTCCGTCCATGTATTTTTGTGAACAAAGTACAGGTCGGATTTATGATCCGATTTGCATGAAATTTGGCATAGGTCACATATTTGGCCCAAAGACGAACCGTATTGAAATTGGGAAAATCGGTTCAGATTTAGATATAGCTCCCATATATATTTTCGCCCGATTTCATGTAATTGGTGCACCAAAGTCCCTATATATCTCGATTTGCACGAAATTTAGCGCAGCGATGGAATAAGATCTAGAATGATGTGTGTTAAGTTTCCTAAAAATCGGTTCAGATTTAGATATAGCTCCCATATATATCTTCGTTCGATTTAATGTAAATGGTACACCAAAGTTCCTATATATCTTCCGATTTGCACGAAATTTGGCACAGCTTAATGCATTAAGTCTAGAATGAAGTTTGTTAGGTTTCCTGAAAATCGGTTTAGATTTAGATATAGCTCCCATATATATTTTCGTCCGATTTAATGTAAATTATGTACAAAAGTCCCTATATATCATTCGATTTGCACGAAATTTGGCACAGCTTTATGAATTAAGTCTAAAATGGTGTGTGTTAAGTTTCCTGAAAATCGGTTTAGATTTAGATATAGCTCCCTTATATATCTTCGTTCGATTTAATGTAAATTGTGTATCAAGGTCCCTATATATCTTTCTATTTGCACGAAATTTGGCACAGCGTAATGAATTAGGTATAGAATGATGTGTGTTAAGTTTCCTGAAAATCGGTTCAGATTTAGATATAGCTCCCATATATATTTTCGTCCGATTTAATGTAAATGGTGCACCAAAGTCCCTATATATCTTTCGATTTGTACGACATTTGGCACAGTGTAATGAAATATGTATAGAGTGATGTGTGTTAAGTTTCCTGAAAATCGGTGCAAATTTACATATAGCTCCCATATATATCTTCGTCCGATTTAATGCAAATGGTCCACCAAAGTCCCAATATATCTTTCGATTTGCACGAAATTTAGCACAGTGTAATGAATTTGGTCTAAAATGGTGTGTGTTAAGTTTCCTGAAAATCTGTTCAGATTTACATATAGCTCCCACATATATTTTCGTCCGATTTAATGTAAATGGTGCACCAAAGTCCCTATATATCTTCCGATTTGCACGAAATTTGGCACAGTTTAATGAATTAAGTCTAGAATGATGTGCGTTAAGTTTCCTGAAAATCGGTTCAGATTTAGGTATAGCCCCCATATATATTTTCGTTTGATTTAATGTAAATAGTGCATCAAAGTCCCTATATATCTTTCGATTTGGACGAAATTTGGGACAGCGTAATGAATTTGGTATAGAAGTATGTGTGTTAAGTTTCCTGAAAATCGGTTCAGATTTAGGTATAGCTCCCATATATATTTTCGTCCGATTAAATGTAAATGGTGCACCAAAGTCCCTATAAATCTTTCGGTTTTCACGACATTTGGCACAGCGTAATGAATAAGGTCTAAAGTGACGTGTGTTAAGTTTCCTGAAATCGGTTCAGATTTATATTAAGCTTCTATATCTGACCAAATGAAAAATTTAGTATCGGTTGCAGAATGACATGTTTATGGATTCAATTTCATTTTACTGGTCGTTTAAAAATGGGACGCCTGTTAGGATTCATCTGTTGAATATACCCAAAGTGGTGAAGGGTATCATATAATCGGCCCCGTCCGACTTTACTGCTTTCCTTACTGGTTTTCCTCTATTTCCTATTCCTCCTATTCTTTTTTCAGTTATCGCAACAATGGCAGAACCCTTTGGTGGTTGGATAGACAATATTCAAGGAGCAGCGGGTGCAACATATAGTACTTTAATGGGTGTTCTAAGAGTCATAAATACAAAGTATGGTAGAAGGGCACCACTGGTACCGGTGGATTACTGTGCAAATATCTTATTGGCTGCAGCGTGGCACACAGCTAATTTTGAGAAATCAAGGTATATAGAAAAAATCAATACCACAGTAACATTAATTTTTTTATATTTTTACAGTCCGACCAAAGACCCCATAATTTATAATTTCATACCCGAAGAATCAAATCTAATAACATGGGGTCAATATATAACAGTTTTATTAGACAACAATCGACAGATGCCCTATTCGAAAATGTTATGGTATCCAATGATTAAATTTATTTCTAATAAATTTCTATATCGTCTAGCAGTAGTTGTTTATCAAACAATTCCAGGTTATATTATGGATATGATATTGAAATTTCAAGGTTCAAAGATGAGGTAAATTTGTGCGATATTAATCTACATTATATTCGATTTTATAAATATGACTTAAAATTAAATTTCAGTGTATTAAAAATTAACGAAAAAGTTTTTCGTTTAACCCAAGTCTTAAGTTATTTCATTAACAAGGATTTCACATTTGCCACAGCAAATACCAGACAGCTGTGGCAATCAATGTCTGCGGAGGATCGAAAAATGTTTAATTTTGATATGGTCTCATTGTCATGGAATGATTATTTACGTAGCTATGCAGAAGGCTTGAGACTTTTCATTGCCAAAGAGGGACCGGAGACAATACCCACAGCTATAGGTACATTAAAAAGGTAAAGTAGTTAATATTTGGAATAATTTATAGACATATGGTATCGAACATGTAATACTCTACGAAAATACCATTGGACTGTAACATTTTGAAGAAGAAAATGTCCTTTACATGTAGTGAAGGATATAATTGACTCGACCCTATCGAACTGTTTCCCTTCATTACTTGTTTTTGAGTACAATGGTATATTGTCATTGATTTTTTTTTTTAATAATTATATCAAAATATTTTTCTTTTAGATTTTATTTTCTTAATCTGACAATTAAATCAATCGCCAGCATCGGTCTGCTATGGGCACTGAAATGTTTAATTTTCCGATGACGACGAATGGAATATGTTAATAAATTAATCCTAATTAATATTAAATATGTATAAAAACGTTATGTAAAAATAATTTTTTATAGTATTGAATATTTTGAAATATAGTTTATAGTTTTATAGTTTATATAAAGAAATAAAATGAGAAAATATTAATGAAGAACAAACAAATATTATGAAGAACAAGAAAGAAAAGACCCTATATGCAATTAATGGGCCAAATTGGATACTCCATACTGCAATTTGCAAGTTTGTCCCTTTGGATTTATAAATTTAAAATTTTTTTATATTTTGTGTGGGAGGTCCAGAAGGAGTGGATCTTTGGCTTCCATTTTCAGACTTGATCTTCTTGATTACGATGTGCAAAGTTTCGATCATTGGATTGTTTTGTTAAAATACTGACAATTTGTGGTTTAGTTGCCAAAAGTATGTTCTTCTCACTTAAGAGAACCCCCCCATTCTCGGTTTCAAAAAATTTAATTTTGTATTTTGATTTAATTCGAACCTACACGAATTCAAGAATGTCCCTATAAATTTTCAAGTGAAAATCTCACAACTTTTAGAAGATATAGCCGATTTATTGTGCTAGCATCAAGTGACGGCAAGAGGGCTTCTCAAACTTCAAATTCATTTTTCTCCAAACAGCGTTTTTGCGAATGGCGGGAATGATAACTCAAAAACTAATAAACCGATCGACTCCAAATTTTGGGACGTTTCTCTGTGGGTGTATAGCTATCGTATGAACTAGGATAAAGCCAATTGGTGGAGATCTTCCTTATTTTTTAACTAGTTTTGTGGTCAAAAATAGGCGATTTCCCAAAAAATATTTTTCAATTTTCCGCTATTTTGTTAATTGTTGTGCGTATGTATGTTGTCTTAATTTATGTGGTTAAAATATTATAAGGTGTAAAATTTTGATATTCCGTTCGCTTCATATGAGACTTACAATTTTGAGAACCAGTGAGCGGAGCAGTATAGTCGGACGGGGCCGACCATACGATACCCTACACAACTACCACGGAACTCAAATTTTCTGCGGATGTTTATTCCGAGCCTGGGCAATATTTCGTGATATTTGCATCCTCTTGCCCGTTTAGAGGTAAACAGAAAATATGTCTTCCTCACACTGACATATTTTCCGAATATTACGAGAATTCAAAACAGCTATTGTCCAGATTCCCTTCACCGTGGGTTGTGTTGTGATGTTCGGCTTTCATATGTGGTCTATAGATCGACAAAAAAATGAGTTTTCGGTCCACTTCATTCCAAAATTATTATCTGATCATCACCGAAAATTATAGGCTTGTCCTTGACCATAACTGAACCCTTATGGAACGCTATATTTCCTCTCTCTAGAGTGATAATGGATTACTAGTAATATACGACCGCGGAGATACCTGTAAATATTTAGGTGTAACTCCCACATCCGAGCACATACAACAATATAATTGGTATTAATTTAAAAGCCAAGCACTCCTCTTGGATATAATATCAAAAAATTTTGTCATTTGTCACACAAAAGTCAGGGTCCATTTGAACCGCTAAATATTGACCGATCTTTATCAAAATTTCGCGTTGTTCGGGCCATTATTGCGGCCTCTGGAGCGAACAGAAAAACCGAAAAAAATTTAGTATTTGGTCCATTTCATCCCCTAAATATTAACCGATCTTTCCCATAAACAATAGGCGTCTTCATTGGCCAGAACCCATCCTACATGCAAAATTTCGTGAAGATTGGTCCATAACTGTGGCCTGTATCGTGTTTACAAATTATAATGGACGGACGAACGGACACACATGTCTAGATCGACTCAGCTAGTCGAGATATGACCCTGACAACATAGTTGTGTAGGGTATAAAAATGTATTTTTGTCTCAGAAACCACATAGTGCAGAAGTGCGGATCAACATCAAATTTACTAAAGAGCTTTGCCCTAGCAAAAAGTGTGGCTAATGTGGGACTGGCTTTCATGTGGCCAAAAATGATAGGCGTCAAGTCAAAATAAAATTTTCTGCAAAGAAGTTTTTTACCCACCAAGAACCCGGGATGCCAAAATACAGCACCTACGTTGATACATACGCATAGAAGCATAAACACTCCTTAAATGGAACGGGTCTTTACAAGGAACTTCCGAAAAACATGAAAGGGGCTATAGCAAAACGTCAATATATATCGACATATAATTTTTACTCTTATTACAAATATGCAGTCTCCTTCGAAAATTTTGCAGTTGCAAGTTCACCACCATAAAACATCAGTCAATTGAGGTTTATGTTGTATAGTACATCTCCACACTAAACAGTATTAATATTGATCCATGTTTCAGGGCAGAACCTATATAACAGTACCGCCTTATATTGGGTATATTGAACAAGTTTGAGTGTAGCCCCCATATAACGGTACCCCTACATCACTTTACTAAAAATGACAAAATTGATCCCCGTTTTGGTATAGCCCCCTAAAACGCTAGCCTTTTTTATGTAACAATTTTTATTCGCATATTCAAGGTCCTATCATGACATGAGTTTTCTCTTTACATGTTTGAATGTCATCCTCATGATGAAGGAAATAAAAAGTTCGGCCGTTCGTTTTAACTTGTTTGGTTCAAAGTTTGTAGGAAAACCTGTCCTGCGAATGCCAGTTTATCGTATTCTTAGTAAAGAAAATAAGTCGGAATATCGTTTTGCTTACTCTGAGAGGGTATGAAATTAGGTTGTATTATTAGTTTATGAGCCCTATATAGAGGTATATTTTTTTATTTGATTTTAAGTCTAATTCTCCAAAATTTCCTGACCTATATTGATCTGATATATTACCAGTCTTATTTGAAAACCAAATAGGGTTTAATTTATTAATTTTTGCAAAAAAAATATTTTTTCCTGAATTGGTTAATCAGAATATATCATAAGTAACAAAATTTATGCTAAATATATTTGAAACCCTATTCGTATCATATTTGATATTTGCAATTTATTTATTATGGCACCTTAAAAATACAACGCATTTCGATTAGGTTGTTTAAGCAACATGCATATCCAATATTGATAAAATATGTAGCATACTTTTAGGCGTGATTGGGTTTCGTAGTATAACAATGCTTAATTTAATTTTAACAGATAGCAAAAACAATCGCTTTGCTTGAATATGTTAAACTGAACTCCACTATACACATTGTTGTTTTCATTTGTTATGCTAATTTATCACTTAGCACCTATTGACTAATAAATAAACAATAAAAGATAATAAAGTAACTATCGAATTCCGTTTTGAGTCATTCGTCTAATTCTATTGATCATTGAGTGTTTATTTAGGTGGGAATCAAATGACAACAAATTATTAAAAAAAAAGGTGTTAGGGACAGTAGCTTGTGTTTTTTATGTTTATAAATTTGACTATATATATTTCCTATTTAAAATTTACAGCATGCAGACATGTGAATATGTGTTGTAATTAAGATAAATAATTTTATTCGTACTTTAGTAAATAATTCAAAATAATTAAATAAACACCTTTGGTATTTAAAAAAATCAATTATTAATTAATCAATTTATTTGTCAAAATTAGAAAAGAATGAAAATTGGTTTTGATTTATCCAATTAAGATTTGATTTAAATAGAGTATCAATTACAAAGATATCTAATGCTTGAATTGGTAATAGTTTGCAAAGTAAATTATAAGTGACAGTTGGTATAATTATCTGGTATAATTATCTTCAGAAACTATTTCAACTTACTCTAAAAACTTTGGATCTTTGATGAACCACTAATATTGTCTCCTTAGGATTTTCAAACCTAGAGTATAATATGAATATGAAGACCAATACTTTGTGTCAAGATATACCGGGAAAATTCGATATCAGGAAACCCAAATATATGTTTTTCTCAAAAACCACTGTAGCACCAAGAATTGAAATTTGTTGTAATCGATTCTTGTATATACTTCCCTCCCATTTCATATAAATTAATCACTAAAGTCGTAATGTTTAACCTTTCGTCTACATGTTGCGTCCAACATACCGGCTTTGGTCAAGAAGTACTTTTTTTACCAAATTTAGTCTACACCGGTGCACTTGTGTTTAATTTTATATAAAAACGCTGTTTATCTTCTGCGATGAAGATTCACAATGGAAGCACAAAAATAATAATAACAAGCTGATTTCAGACCAAATAGAAGCTATGTGGACCAGGAAGCATAGAAAAACCAGTAAGAAAAGTAGTAAAGTCGGACGGGGCCGACTATATGATACCCTTCACCACTATGGGTATATTAAACAGGACTATTAACATGAAATTGGATGAAATAAAATATGTGATATTTATCTAACTGTGAATCGACTTCAAACAAATATCAATAGGTCATTCGTTGAGCTATGTCTGTACTTCTACAAAACGCAACTACGTAATTCTATGTTCAATTTTGTACGTTGTGCAAAATATGATGTCAATCTGACTAACATGATGAGTTTTATGTCCAATTTACTTAAAATCGGGCGAAAATATATATGGAAGTTATATCCGAATATGAACCGATTTCAACGGAACTTGTCACAGGTTAGGTTATACTAATTTCATTACGTTTTGTTCCTATCAACCATATATTGGATCCTTGGTGCGTCAATTACTTGAAATCAATCCTATAATATAAGGGAGTTATATCTAAATCTCAACCGATTTTCACGAAACTTGGCACACATCAGTCTGGACTAAATTCAGTACGCAATGCCAAATTTCGAGAAAATCGAAGGATATATAGGGACTTTGGTACACCATCTTGACCGATTATTACGGACGAAAATATATATGGGAGCTATATCTAAATCTGGACCGATTTTCTCTAAACTTGGCAGACATCATTCTAGGCTCAATTCAGTACGTTATGCCAAATTTCGTGCAAATCGAAAGATATATAGGGACTTTGGGGCACCATTTACATGAAATCGGACGAAACTATATATGGGAGCTATATCTAAATCTGAACCTATTTTTCCCAATTTCAATAAGGTTCGTCCTTTGGCCAAATGAATGAGCTGTGCCAAATTTCATCCAATTCGAATAATAAATGCGACCTGTACTTTGTTCACAATTTAACATGGACAGACGGACGGACAGAGGGACATACGTAAATCGACTTAGAAAGTGATTCTATGCATATTCTCAAAAGGAACCATGGGTCTATCTCGATTCCTTTTGCCTGTTACAAACATATGCACAAAGACATAATACCCTGTACCACAGTGTGGTACAGGGTATAAAAATGGAAACAAATAAGAGAGATAAACGGTCTGCACCCCTTACTGCTCACTAGTGTACTGAAAGAAATAATGAATAATGTCAGTTCTCAGAGAAGAGACATAACATGGAGTCTTTCACAGCAAGTAAAGGTACTGAAATCAATAAGCTAAATAATATACGAAGCGTGTATAAAATCGATTCAAATATGCGGCAGGTTAAGCATAGGATCTGCAGTTCCGTTCGTTTGGGCGCCTGAAATCGAAGGATAGTCCAATAACTATTTCAACAAGTAAATAAAAAAGTGTCAGTCGGTGTTGCCGACACCCAAGGTTTGCGGAGGAGGTCTTCGGTGTTATACACAGGTTTTATTATTCGTTTATATAAGTTATATGTTTAATTAAAGTTCGGATTTTATGTTGATCAAATATATAATATTTTTGTAGAATGTACAAAAATATTATATATTTGACGGGTCCCACCTTCGGACTTGATCTAGGCTTGGTAAAGATAATATGTTGTGGAAAATTTGGTTCAAATCTGGCATTACATTCGCCTAATATTAAATTTATAAATATTGAAAATATTGACCATTTTTGTGGGAGGTACCAGAAGGAGTTGACAAATGGGTCCCATCTTGATCTAGACCTTGTAAAGATAACAGTTTATGCATAGCTTGGGTCAAATTTTGAAAATTTTGACCCTTTGTGTGGGAGGTACCAAAAAGAATGGACCACTGGATCTCATCTTCAATCTTGATCTATTCTTGGTTCAGACAATAGGTTGTGCAAAGTTTGGTTCAAATCTGACATTCCAATCGCCTGATATTGGATTTATAAACATTGAAAATTTCGATCATTTGTGGGGAGAAGTGGACCCCTCTTCTATAATTGGTAAATATAATAGGTTCTGCAAAGTTTGGTTTAAATCGGACATTCCATTCACCTGATGTTGGATTCATAGATATGAAAAATTTAGACCATTTGTGTGGGAGGTACCTGAGGGGGTGGACCATTGGGTCCCATCTTCAAACTTGATCTGGGCTTGGTAAAGGTAATAGGTTGAGCAAAATGTAGTTCAAATCGGACATTCCATTCGCCTGATATTGGATTCAACAATATTAAGTATGTTGACCCTTTGTGGGGGACGTAACTGTAGAATGGACCCATGGGTCCAATCTTCTTAATTAATCTAGACTTGGTAAAGATAATAGGGTGCACTAAGTTTCGTTAAAAACGTTATTATAAAATTAATTTTTAGCACAATTTTGACCCTTTTGTGTAGGAGGTACAAGAAGGAGTGGACCGATATTCCCCATCATCGAACAAAAACTAAGTTCGGAAGAAACATTAAGATGTGCAAAGTTTGGATGAAATCGATTATTCCCTTAGAGAGTTTTCGTATGCACCAGCCAGACAGATGGACGGATGGACATGTGTAAATCAACTCCAAATTTACTGAAACGGATTTGGGTCAAAGAAACATGAGATTTAAACTCAATATTTCGATTAGGCACATTTTCACCGTATCAAAGTGTATATACCCTCATTAGCCATAAGGCTGAGGGTATAATTAAAATTGCGATCTGTTTGTCACCAATGACTGTAGAAATAAACAAATTGTTCTTTTAGGAATATATCCTTCGGAAAAATTTCGTGAGGATAACAAAAGTCAGGAAGGTGTGATCTATACACCTTAAACCCACATCGGCATGCAAGTTTGAAATTATGTTTCTAAAATTACTGTGATTTAAACAGAAATTTTATTTTTGTCGATCAGTGAAAAGAAATTTTGAAAAATAAGATCGTAGACGCTTCAAAAACGTTTTGTAACAGCATATATCATGCGTATGCACCCGAAACAAATCACAGTTCATTTGGCGATTGTTCCGCACAATAATATTTATTGGTCTGACGTCTTCAGAGAGCAATCATGGTGCACAAAGACAATGCGAGCTCTCTGACAATGACACAGATCAACGGCACTTTGGCCGATCAAAACGGGAAATTGACGGGTCATATGCCCAATGACTTTATTTGGTTATCGCACAACATAAAGTAATCAACGAATTTTGTCGGCAGAATACGTTGTAGAAACGACCAAATACCACATTTTGGAAGTGTCTCCAGCAAAAATAAATAATTTTTGATTAGAAATATTCGGATCTATATTAATAGACCAGAATTGTACATGGTACTCCTCGTACCTGCATTTTAACTGATTTCATGTATATTACTAATATGAATAGGAATGTGAAAGCTCCGTAAAAAAAATCATCCTGTGTCCAAGTCTTTGTTTCTTTTCGAAATAATATTGGAGCTTTAGTGAATAACATATAAAAACTACACAAATTGACCAGAATGTGAAATAATATTCCAAATCTGAAATATTATTTAAAGGAAGTATTTTGTTTCACATTATAAACCAAATTTGGTTGGTCTCGCTCTCGATAATAATATCCACTCGTGTGTGGGGGCAAAGTGTCAATGTTCTATCTTAATTAATTGTAAGTTAAGAGGGTCAATGGTCGCCAGAAGTAGTTTTTCCATATTTATTTTTTTAATACACATTAAACAAAACATACATAAACAAATATATTTAAATGGACATTATTTTTCATATATTTAAAGTATAATAAATTTAAATTTTAAAGTATAAAAAAATATTTTCAATGTCAATTTAACATTTTGAAACAATGGAAGTAAGCAACATTTGAAACTTTCATATTTACCTCAAATATGAGAATTATTGTTATAACCAATCATTCGATGATAAAAATTATATAATACTTTCATCTTCCATATTTATTTTTTTTTAAATTTGTTATCTTTTTTAAATTTGTTGTCGTTTTAAAATTATAATTTTCAAAAAATCCAATACGCCCTCATACAGTTACTCTTGTATGGTAATACTGTTCTTCCTTTTTGAGAGCACTGTGCGGTTTTCTGGCTTTGTTATGTCTGAAGATGTAACGTCAAATACAGTGGTATCTGATTATTAAATCGAATATTTTTGAGAGTATATTTCAATATTCGATCAGAAATAATGTAAAATATACTAAATATTCAAGTAAAAAAGTGTCAGTCGATGATACTGGCAGATGTACAGGGTTGCCCATATTCGACGGACCCATGTTTTTTTTAAAAAATCACAGAAAAAAATAAAAAATTTGGCGGTTGGCAATGTTAATCATTTAACTTGTTCCAAGTAGATTTGTTTACATCTATTTTTGAATATGATATCTCTCAAATGGCCGCCTCTGGCGTTGATGACGTATTGTGCCCTTTTTGCTGCATTTACCATCGTTTTTGACAACATTTCGGCCGGAATAGCGGCTATTTCTTCACGAATGTTGTCCTTGAGCTCTTCTACGGTCCTTGGCTTGTTAACGTAAACCTTTGACTTCAAATATCCCCACAAGAAGAAGTCAGGCGGCGTCAAATCGGGCGAACGCTGTGGCCAGTCCAAAATACCACTTTTTGACATCAAACGGCCCGGAAACAAATTCTTCAGAAAATCGATTGTTATGCGACTTGTGTGCGGTGGAGCGCCGTCTTGTTGAAACCAGAACTGCCTCATACGCTTTCGACGAATAATTGGCATCACAAAATTGGTCATCATGTTGCGATAACGCTCCTAATTGATGGTAACAGCATGGCCATTTTCATTTTGGAAGAAAAACGGCCCAATGACCGTTTTCGCACTAACGTCGCACCAAACTGTGACTTTTTCGTCATGAAGAGGCTCTTCTTGAATCTCATGAGGATTTTCAGTGGCGTAAAAACGGCAATTTTGCTTATTTGCGGTCCCATTCAATGTGAAATGGGCTTCATCGGACGTGATTATTTTGTTCCAAAATTGCTCATCATCTTCGGCCATTTCGATGACTCTTTGGGCCCATTCCAATCGACGAGGCTTGTCCGCAGGCAACATTCTTTGCGTCAATTGAATTTTGTACGGGTACAAATGCAAATCAATGCGAATAATCCGTTGTAAAGTGGACCGAGCCATGCCCAACTGCTGAGAACGGCGTTTTTGGGATGTTCTTGGGGACCTCTCAACACTGGCTCGTATGGCAGCGATATTCTCGGCCGATCGCCTTGGTCGACTTTTATATGGCCTCTTCGGATTAGAAAGAGCCTTACCAGTCGAAAATTTTTCGTATAAACCCTTAATGGTGTTCTTAGAAGGCGCACTTCTCACATTTTTTAATGTTTTAAAAGCACGTTGAGTTTTCACAATTGACTTCTTCTGTTGAATGTAAATTTCAACTATTTCAGAGCGCTCGCGTGGCGTGTATTGGTTCATGGCAAAAATCTGCTTGAACTGACGCTTTAAACGCGGTATGTCATTAAGCGATGTGACATCTCTGTCAAAAGTTATGGCGTTGCCAGATGGGTCCGTCGAATATGGGCATCCCTTATACGTCCAGTATATGGTTTGCGGAGGTCTGGGTTTCAACAGATGCGACAATATTTTAGGTCTTTTGAAGTACCTACTTGCATTTCGAAACAATGTGTCTGATTTTTGGCGTTCCGAGTTCTCGCCGATTTTTTTTTTTTTATTTAGGTACTTGTTTTGACTAAGTCCTTTTTTTATGTACCGATATTTTTTGGATTTTAGGGTTACCAGCCGCATTTTTCAATTGAGGTGTCTATATTTGTACACAGACCCAAATATTTTAAAAGTCTTACCTATACTTTTCAAAGTATTAAGAATGTTTTCGAAATTCGTACTAATGTGTAATAAATGGTACTAAATTTGGTACACTTGGAATTTTGGGTGAACCAATCGAGCTAAAATCCTGAAATTTGGGGTGTATAATTTCGGTATGCAAGAAGTTTTGAAAATTCGTACCAATGTGTACTGAATGGTAAGTAAATCGATCCTGAAATTTGGAATAAAGATTACTGTTAGATTATATGAATGAGGATGTAGGTAGTTTTGGTAGGTATGGTACAATTTGAATTTGAATTGCGTGAACCGATCGAGATGGGATTTTGAAATATGATTTCTATTGGATTGTTGAGGTGGGTACTTATGAAAATAAATATTAATGTGTGCTAAATGACACCAAATGTGGCAAATTTTGGATCTGTGTGTAGCTATAGAACACAAATAATGCATTGAAAGAAGAGCCCCAGAGGATCATAAAAATCGATATTTTTTAATGATTTGAGGAATATCCTGACTACAAAATTTTGGGTATATACAGGAGGTATTCCTAACCAATGAAAATTCAAATAAACGTAATATCGAGTGTGCGATTTTTTATTTTAATCCGATTGAAATCCAAAGTGAAATTCGGTGCTAAATTTTCTATATGTTTCATGATGGAAAAAAGTAAATGCATGTCCATAAATCGATTCAAAATTTCGATAGTTTACAACCTCCATTAAAATAATAAATAAAAGATCGATCGGTCCCATGATATTGTATCTATGCTTAAATTTGCATTGATTCACATTTTTACTGGTTACCAGAAGATCGTTTATCCTCTTAAGATCCCAGTGTCACTTATAATAGTTCATATTGATATTTTCCAGTCACATTCTCTATTCTCCGTGAATCTGAAATGCCTCTCTGAAAATTTTAACCACAGTCACTAAAATCCTTAAAATGGGGCGTGGTCCTTATGGAGAGGTGTGTAAAGATGATCATATATTAACAATTTTGTGAGTATCATCTGAGAAATCGAAATGTCGAAATTGCATATCCATTTTTGTATACCTTCCTGTATCTCGGATTGATAGTTTATACATTTAATTAAAATATTTCTCCTTCGTGACCACTGTACTTTTACCTTCAAAGCGATTAATTTAGCTTAAAGTTTTGGCAAACAACTTTTCTCCAAAATAGCACAATGGGATATTTTAAATGCAAAATTTTGTAAAAATTCCAACAACAATGCAAAGTAAGTTCCCACTACTACATATATTCACTAGGATGATGGCAAAAAATCGGCGACAGAGAATAACTAACTAGCCCCCACACACCAACAACATTAACTATCCGTACACACACGTCACATCTTAGAGCGTCTAAGCTCTGTCTGATGGTTAGCTGGAGCTGGAGCTGTTAGTTTCAATTTCAATTGGCAAGTTGCAATTTGGCCGAATCGTTGCTTTGTGTGTTGGCCATCTATAAAAGACGTTGACGTTTGAAAATAAGTTTTTATTTCTGCGCACAACGCGGAACGGAATATTTCGCCATCGTTTGGTTGGTCATTGTAAATAAAACGCGCGAGCATGCGCTGCTAACACACAAAGTGCATTTAAAGTGAAAAAGAAAAACAGGCGAAAAGAAAACTAATTTCTGGATTTTCTAAGCGGTTGTTGTTTTTTGTGTATCGATTATATAATAAAGGAAAATTTTAACAAAGCAAATATAAAGAATTTTATTGAAGAAAATTGAAAGTGCAAAAAAATCTAACAAATCATCCATAATGGAAATCAATTCCAATATTCAAAGTTTCTTTCGCAACAAAGTGGTCTTCATAACTGGTGGCACAGGATTTCTGGGCAAAGGTGTGTGTTTATATAAACCTCTTTATTGTTATTTTATTAGCGAAGTAAACAACAAAAAAAAAAAAAAAAAAAAAATGCAAGTGATTTTAAATTGCAATAATGACCAGGAAATTGCCCTGGGAAAAACTTTAGTGACAAGGTTATGTCTAATTTATGTCTAAACTGTGTTTTGTATTTTTGTGCATTGACAATAGTAAACATTTGAATTTTATATAAATTATTGCAATTTGTTTGTGTGATTTTAAGTTGATTCCGTTTAAAAAACAATTAATGCTCGAATATAATTAATGACGGCAAATCTAAAGAGAAATAAATCAACTATTTGTGAACAATAAATTACAATGTTGTGATTTGAAAACAAACAAAAAAATATTTGGAATGTTATTTCAACAGTCGATTTATAATCTTCACAATTCTAGGGGAAGTATATGTGAAGTTTAAAATATTCGAAAATTTAAATTACTAATTGACATAATTTCAAATTACCTTAAATTACCTTAATCCTCTAAAATCCCGGAAGGCAAATTATCAACATTTGGAAAACGCTGCTAAGACCTTTAAAATATCTAAAATGAGGCGGAAATTTCTCAAGAGAACTGATATTTATACTCTTTAAGCCCATTAAAATATCTAAAATTCAGGGGGACCAAAAAAAGCTATTTTGAAATCTTTCTGAAATACATTATATTATCCTCCAATAACCTTGAATAACAAATACAGGGACAATACCAAAAATTAAGTGTTATAGAAATAAAATTAAAATATGTCGACAAGTTTCCCCTAACCAATGATCTTAGGATCATAATTAGGCCTAAAGAGCGAATTAAAAATCAGTAAGGAAAGTAGTAAAGTCGGACGTGGCCGACTATATGATATCCTTTACCACTTTGGATATATTCAACAGATGAATCCTAACAGACGTCGCATTTTTAAAGGACCAGTAAAATGAAATTGGATCCATAAACATGTCATTCTGCAACCAATACTAAATTTTTTATTTGGTCAGATATAGAAGCTATATCTAAATCTGAACCGATTTCAGGAAACTTAACACACATCATACTAGACCTAATTAATTACGCTGTGCCAAATTTCGTGTAAATCGAAATATATATAGGGACTTTGGTGGACCATTTACATTTAATAGGAGGAAAATATATATGGGAGCTATATCTATTTCTGAACCGATTTTCAGGAAACTTAACACATTCTAGGCCTAATTCATTACGCTGTGCCAAATTTCGTGTAAATCGAAAGATATATAGGGACTTTGGTGCACCATTTACATTTAATAGGAGGAAAATATATATGGGAGCTATATCTAATTCTGAACCGATTTTCAGGAAACTTAACACACCTCATTCTAGACCTAATTCATTACGCTATGCCAAATTCCGTGCAAATCGAAAGATATATAGGAACATTGGTACACCATTTACATTAAATCGGAGGAAAATAGATATGGGAGCTATATCTAAATCTGAACCGATTTTCAGGAAACTTAACACACATCATTCTAGGCCTAATTCATTACGCTGTGCCAAATTTCGTGTAAATCGAAAGGTATATACGGACTTTGGTGCACCATATACATTAAATCGGACGAAAATATATATGGGAGCTATATCTAAATCTGAACCGATTTTCAGGAAAATTAACTCACGTCATTCTATAATTAATTCAGTACGCTATGCCAAATTTCGTGCAACTCGAAAGATATATAGGGACTTTGGTGTATTATTTACATTAAATTGGACGAAATATTTATGGGAGCTATATCTAAACCTGAACCGATTGTTACCGTCCTTGGGCCGAATAAGTGACCTAAGCCAAATTTCATCCAATTCAGATCATAAATGCGACCTGTACTTTGTTTACAATTCAACATGGGCAGACAGACGGACGGACATGCACTAATCGACTTAGAAAGTGTTTCTATGCATATTCTCAAAAGGAACCATGTGCCCATCTCCTTTTGCCTGTTACAAACATATGCACAAAGACATAATACCCTGTACCACTGTGTGGTGAAGGGTATACAAATATAATTTTAGGTCAAATGTTAATCCGAACTCGAAAAGCCAGCCACAAATAATTGATCGATAGGTCATAGGTAGGTAGGCCTTTAACACTAGAAAGACGGGAATTTTGTATATACCTATATTGCCTAAAATCGGTCAAAATGACCTTATTCTGAAAGAATTTTTATTGTGTAAAGAAAATTTTGTAAATAAATTTTTAATATTTTTACATTATTTACAATCATACAAAACGTTGTTATTATTTGTTTTCGGTGGTAGGGCTCTCGAGTTTCCCCTTTTGAAAAATAAGAGCGCGGACAAAATGTTCGAAAAAGAGGAAGTCTTTACTGTGAAAGTGAAATCGACTGGAAATATAAAATTTATTTTTCCCGATTTGTATGTTCGTTTGTGTTTTTATAGTAGAAAATGGGGTTCGATGTTGTTGTACTGATCTGGTTATATAAGAAATTTACTTTATACAATAATAAAAGTAGTTTGATTATTTAATATTTCACAAAAGGTCAAAATGACCGCTTTTAGGCAATATAGGTATAGCACATGTGAATACGGGGAATGAAAGAGGGGAGGAAGCAGCTACTATGATTAATAAACGTAGTTCTATGTGGTACAAAAAGTCACCAAATTTTAAAAAGCTGGGTCATAATATACACAATTGTTTTTGTACTTGAAATTGAAAAACGGTCAAAATGACTGCCTTCGGCAATCTAGTGTTAAAGCTACTAATTATATTGTCGTATGTACTCGTATGTGGGAGTTACACTTACATATTTACAGGTACTTACGTATTCAGATATTATTCAGTAAACCATCACTTTGAAATGTTCCATAAGGATCCAGTTAAGGACAACACCTATAATTTTCTGTGATGATCAGATAATAATTTTGGGATGAAGTGGACCAAAAACATAATATTACGTAATATATTGGTTATGGTCAAGGAGAACTTTTTTTGTCTTGTTTTCCAGTCTCACCAAAAATAGGTTTGGTTTTTCTTGATCAACCTTAAAGCTCCCAGGTATCGCCCAACTGAATGCGGTTTTTAATATCGAAAACCGTCAACAGATATATATTTTGAGGATGAATTTTTCACCATAAAAACCATCCATGAACCCACATCGGCAATTACTTCCTCTTCGGTTGAAAAGGTATTTGGAGCTAAAAATTTATACCTATATTGAATACTTTTCACAATCCAAGAATCCGAAATTCAAAATTAAAGCCTCGTAATTAAAACCCGAAAAAATGGTTACTATAATCAGTATATCGGACATGAAGGAAATTGTGTAGAAAATAAATTTCCTTAATTAAGGCAGGGCTTACATTTCCAATTGTGCTTTATTTTATTTTCGTCCAAATTGCCCTTAGTAGTTACGTAGCGCATCAAATAGTCTGCCCAAATGATTATATTCCGCATGTTACTTGTATATAATTTTCAATAATGTCTTTGGGATTTCAAAATGAGAGAAAAATTAAAAATAATTAATTTGCCACAAAATGTCTATTCATAGTAGATAATTTTTGTTATTATTGTTTTAAGGGGGTTTTGTATTTTTAAATTTCTTAATTTGTTTACTTTTTATTTGTACAAGTATTTGTCTTAATTATAACCTTTTCGAAAATTTACATTTCACGAACAAAGAAATTCTAAACTTCATGCTACCTGATTTTTATTTGAGTGCTAAAAGTGTCTGTTTTTACATCAACCAATTTGTCAATAATGAATGTGTGGAATTTGTTGTAAAAAATAGCAAAAAATAAAAATTTTATTGTAGGAAATAGACGAGGGTTGCTATTTATATTTCTGGGCGTTGGAATAAAATTCGATAATTCAATCGAACAAATTTTTAAATAAATTTTTGTAAATATAAAATAAAATATAAAATAAAAACAAATATTTGCTTAATGGATAATTGATAACTGGTTTCTATGATGTAAGGGAAGAATAAAAAATAATTGGGTATCATATTTGAATTTATGACAGATGACCCAACAATTTGTGTGTTTATTTAATTTCACGTCACACGCAAGAATCAAAGGAGAAACATAAGAGTCATTAGTGCTTAAAAAGTTGTATCCATCATCGACTAAAAATTATGAATCTCCAAAGTCTACCAACAATATGATCCCTTTTATCTCGTAGTCGTTAGTAATGTCACTAAATTTTGAAGAATTTTTTTCTTACCTCCACTCTTTCCCTGGATGTGGGTGTTACATTCTGAGTAACATGATTTAACATGATTTCATTTTTGTTCTTTCCCCATTCTTTCGGTTTTTGCCAAGCGTCATAAACAATGACCGGCAAAAAAATGCCAGCAGTGTAAACAGGTCTTATAATGACTATTAAAATTTAATTGTTTTTCGTTCCAAAATAATAAAACTCAAGCAAAAAAAACTGAAATGTGCAAAACTTATTTTAAATAATTAATCATCATGATTATCTTTGTTTGATGTTTTAATGAAGCTTTATGGTATTTCATGCTATGTATGAATGAGAGTAAGCAAATGAAAAAAAAACACAGAAATGAAATAAAATAACAAAAATCGCGGTTCTGTTTTTTTTTTTTATTTTTGTTGAAATCGATTCTATGGATTTCCGTTCATATGTCGTTCTTCACGTGTAGTTTTGAAAATAAAACCAAACAACAACAACAAAAACCAATCAGTCAAGTTCACTGAACTGACCTATTCTAGAATGTTGTCTTTTTTGGATATGTTCAATTAAATTTCAAATTGCCCATAGTTATGAAATAGGCTCGACTAAAATTGTATATGAAAAAAACTTTTAAATTTGGAATTGTTAAAGAGGAAAACGTTTCCTCGATATTTACATATGTAAGTTTGACCATTGTCCATGGGTAAGGTCGATTGAGACAAACAAAATACATTCTATTAATTTTAATTGGGAAAAACATACAATTTGTAATAAATATATAAGCTGTGTTTGCTTTACATACCCTCCAGCTTATTGCATAAATTTAGAAGTTTATAAAAGAGGACCGACGGATTTATTATATTTACCAAGCCTTGACCTAGTTTGAAGGTGAGGGACTTGACCTAGGTTTGGTAAATATAATAAATTGTGCAATTCGGACATTATACTCGTGGGGAAATCCATTCACATGATATTATAAAATTAATTTTTAGCACAATTTTGGCCATTTTGAGGGGGTGGTACCAGAAGGAGTGAACCGATAATTCACTCCTTTTCCAAAAAAATATTATTTAACGGTCTAGGGTGGACTTTTCTTAAATATTTGTTATTAATATTTTTGAAGAAATTTCAAGGACTGAATTCGCAAGTATTTATTAAAAAAATTGAACGACTATCCACAAGTTCGGATTTTTTAAAATTCTTTTCTAAAAGAATATCCAAAAGCGTGAACTTTTAAAAATATTTTGTAAATGGTTTCCAAAAGCGTGTATTTTTTTTTAATACATTTTTAAGGACTATCCACAAGCGTGATTTTTTTGGAAATTTGGAAGGACTATCCAAAAGCGTGTATTTAATAAAAAAGCGTGGATTTTTATACCCTTCACCACACTGTGGTACAGGGTATTATGTCTTTGTGCATATGTTGTAACAGGAAATATGAATCGATATAGACCCATGGTTCCTTTTAAAAATATGCATATCTGAGTCGATTTATGGATGGCCGTCTGTCCGTCCGTCCATGTATTTTTGTAAACAAACTGCAGGTAGCATTTATGATCCGAATTGGATGAAATTTGGCACATTTAACTTATTTGGAACAAGGACGAACCCTATTGAAATTGGGGAAAATCGGTTCAGATTTAGATATAGCACCCATATATATTTTCGTCCGATTTAATGTAAATGGTGCTCCAAACTCCCAATATTGCAATATTAGGTCTAGATTGGTATATGTCATGTTTTTTTTTTAAATCGGTTCAGATTTAGATATAGCTCATATATATTTTTTTCGGTTCATATATATTTTCGTCCGATTTTATGTAAATCGAGCACCATACTGCCAATATTTGTTTGATTGCGACATAATTTTGCACAGCGCACTGAAATTACCGCTAATTATTTTTGGAATCGGTTCAGATTTAGATATAACTCCCATATATAGCTTCGTCGGATTTTATCTAAATGGAGCACCAAACAGTCATTGTTTTCCGATTAAGACAAAATTTTGCATACCGTATTGAAGTCACTACATGTTGACATTCGTGAAGTTTTGTTGAAATAGTTTAAGATTTAGATATATCATATATTTTTATTTTATTTTTTATATTTTTATATTTTTTCATCTTATATTCTTTCATCCATTTTATGTAAAGGGTGCACCATACATCCTGTTCTATTTGCACAATATTTTTCTGTTGAAATCGGTTCAGATGTAGATATAGCTCTCACATATATATTTCTGACTTTTGAACTTTCTTTACTGGTTTAAAGAAATTTTTCACGAATTTTTCGCAATCGTTGAGTTTTTTTTTCAATTTTATTTTTTGTTGTAAACTATATTATAATCGTTGAACAAATGTGTATTACAAAATAATTAGGATATATAACAATATAAAGTAAATATGTATACATTTGTTTGTAAATATGTATGCTTGTAAAGTTACTTATTTCTTTATGTTTCTAAAATACAACTTATTATTTTTCCGTTTTTTATAAGAAGTGCCAACATCCGAACTAACACGTTTAACAAGGTGTCAAACATTTGCTAATAAAAAACTTGCATTTCATGCTAACTATTTTAATTTCATTGTATTTCACCATTAGCATGAATCATTTCAACAATCATGCAGACAATTTGACAAATCATACCTAATTTGTTGTTGATGTGTACAAATTCTCTATTTCGTTTTGATGTCTGTACATTTTAAAATCAAAGCAGAAGGTAAAAAAACAAACAAACAAAAAATATTTGTTTCGAGGTGTGTTCTATAAGGCAAAGATGTTACACCAAATCAATGACATCAATTAATTAGTTTTTGAACTACCCCATGTTGGACAATGTCATACTTTCCTCACTAATAAATAGCAGATTTTTCTAAAAGCAAAAAAAAAAAAAAAAACATGATCAGCCTGACTATTTTGCAAATGGTACAAATGGCATCCCAAATAATCCGCCAACACTACTGACATTGATAACATCCTAATATTCAAAATGACATCCAATTTCAATGGACGGTGTCTAGTCACTTATTGCCCCACTTCGAAACTAAATAAATATTACTTAACAAAGCCAATTTATTTTACGAGGTTATTGTTTTTTAGTTTTCTTCCCAAAATGGGATAATACTATTTAAGGTTGATTAGCTTAAAACTGATAACAATTATGAAAGGTGAACGAAAGTGAAATCCAAAAACGGGTTCTACATATGGCACCGATGCGCCCACGTTCTTGTTGCAAAACTTTGTTGACATTTCCGTATTTATCTAAATGAACACAGACAATTGTTTATGTTTTTGAAAATAACAAAAAAATAAAAATAACCAGTAAGGAAATTAGTAAAGTCGGACTTGGCCGACTATATGATACCCTTTACCTCATTGGGTAATTTCAACAGACGAATCCTAACAAACGTCGCATTTTTTAAGGACCAGTAAAATGAAATTGGATCCAAAAACATGACATTCTGCAACCGATACTAAATTTTTAATTTGGTCAGATGTATAAGCTATATCTAAATCTGAACCGATTTCAGGAAACTTAACACACATCATTCTAGACCTAATTCATTACGCTGTGCCAAATATTGTGCAATCGAACGATATATTGGTACTTTGTTGCGCCATTTACATTTAATAGGACAAAAATATATAAGGGAGCTATATCTAAATCTGAACCGATTTTTCCCAATTTCAATAGGGTTCGTCCTTGGGCCAAATTAGTGACCTATGCCAAATTTCACCCAAATCGAATCATAAATGCGACCTGTACTTTGTTCACAAAAATACATGGAGGGACAGACAGACGGACGGAGAGACGGACATGCGTAAATCGACTCAGAAAGTGATCCTCAAAAGGAACCATATGTCTATCTCGTTTCCTGGATTTATTAAAGAATATTTTTCAAGGGCCAACTGAGGCGTGGATTTATTAAAGAATATTTTTCAAGGGCCAACTGAGGCGTGGATTTATTAAAGAATATTTTTCAAGGGCCAACTGAGGCGTGGATTTATTAAAGAATATTTTTCAAGGGCCAACTGAGGCGTGGATTTATTAAAGAATATTTTTCAAGGGCCAACTGAGGCGTGGATTTATTAAAGAATATTTTTCAAGGGCCAACTGAGGCGTGGATTTATTAAAGAATATTTTTCAAGGGCCAACTGAGGCGTGGATTTATTAAAGAATATTTTTCAAGGGCCAACTGAGTAAAAAGAATATTTTGTCAAGTACCCAAAATAGGCGTGGATTTTTATTAAAGAATATTTTGTCAAGGGCCAACTGAGGCGTGGATTTATTAAAGAATATTTTGTCAAGGGCCAACTGAGGCGTGGATTTATTAAAGAATATTTTGTCAAGGGCCAACTGAGGCGTGGATTTATTAAAGAATATTTTGTCAAGGGCCCAAAATAGGCGTGGATTTTTTAAAGAATATTTTGTCAAGTACCCAAAAAAGGTGTGGATTTCTTAAAGAATATTTTGTCAAGTACCCAAAATAGGCGTGGATTTTTTAAAGAATATTTTGTCAAGTACCCAAAAAAGGCGTGGATTTATTAAAGAATATTTTGTCAAGGGCCAACTGAGGCGTGGATTTATTAAAGAATATTTTGTCAAGGGCCAACTGAGGCGTGGATTTATTAAAGAATATTTTGTCAAGGGCCAACTGAGGCGTGGATTTATTAAAGAATATTTTGTCAAGGGCCAACTGAGTCGATTTTTTAAAGAATATTTTGTCAAGAATATTATGGCTGCTATCTTGAAATATCGGCCAAGATTGATTATTTTTATTTGTAGAAAAAATTGCTACCCATTGATAATGTCTAATTCAAATTAGCCACACCCTAAAGAGTGGACCAATATCGAAAAATTTGTTTGAAGATTTGTAACCCAGTAAGAACCCAAAAATAAGTTCCTAAATGTAGAATATTTGAGGGTACCGTAATATGAGGGGAAACATATTACGGCACCATCAAGCCGTTTTCTAAGTCATATAACCAAAACAATCTGATTGCAGCTAATAGCATGTGTTTAGTAATATCCAAATAAAAGTTCAAACTTTATTTCAAATATTTCAATAATATATTTAACTATTTCTAACAAATCAATAACAAATAATTTTAACTAATAATTAGAAAACTGTGGAGATTTGTGGGCATGTAAGTGGTGGCGTAATCGCCGCAGACGATAACTTGGCAAAATCATTTCCGATATTAAATGGATGCAGTTTTGTTGTGTCAATAATCGGTGTACGCTGCTTCCCGCCACAATGAGGCGATCTACGCCCAGATAAAGTCAATGTATTTATAATTTGTTCTCCTTGTTTTTTATTATGTATTGGACTATGTGTTGAATATTCGTCATAATTACCAATTTCAATTTTTGGAGACTTCAATAATTGTGATTTTTCCACAATCAAGTTTTGTGAGTCAGTAGAGTCGTCAGATGGTGAATTCAGTTGTCGATACTTTTTTTGTTTGATTTTATTCAGGACAAAGCGCTCAAATGCTGGATCAAGATCTAAACTACAGCGGCGTTGTGTTTCATCCATTGTTCATAAATTAATTGATGGTTTCTGTTTTCGGAATATTATTTTTTATTACATTTATATGTAAAATGTATACAATTATAATACAATACCTTATAAGTTGTAAATTTATATATTTTTCGCTTATTTAATATTGTCCAAAAAGAGCTAATTGGTTAGTCTTTGTCAAAGTGGAAAAAAATCTTGATGAACGATTTGTTGTTTGGATTAACCTAATATAGAACGTAAAGCATAACGTAAACGCCAACGTATGATTGGCTTTAATTAGATTGATGTATGCATAGACATAATAGGTGCGTTCGTTTACTAATAAAATAATAGGTAGAAGAAATCCACACCTATAAGTGGACTGCTGAAAATATTTTTAAAAAATTCCAAGCCTATATGTAGATTCTAAATTAAAAAAAATCTCGTCCATATGAAGATTCAATTTTTTTTTTAGATTCTCGCTTTTATGTAAATTCTATTTTTTTTAAATCTCTGCTATAATTGGGTCTTAGAAAAATATTTTTAAAAATCCACGCCTATAAGAGGACTCTTAACAGTATTTTTAACCAGTAAGGAAAGTAGTAAAGTCGGTCTGGGCCGACTATATGATACCCTTCACATATGTAGGCTTAATTCAGTACGCTGTGCAAATCGAAAGATATTTGAGGGCTTTGGTGCACCATTTACCTTAAATCGGACTAAAATATATATGGGAGCTATATCTAAATCTGAACCGATTTTCACGAAACTTAGCACACATTATTCTAGGCCTAATTCAGTACGCTGTGCCAAATTTCGTGCAAATCGAAATAAGTTTAGAGACTTTGGTGCACAATTTACCATAAATCGGACGAAAATATATATGGGAGCTTTATCGAAATCTGAACCGATTTTCACGAAACTTAGCACACATCATTCTAGGCCTAATTCAGTACGCTGTTCCAAATTTCGTGCAAATCGAAAGATATTTGGGGACTTTGGTGCACCATTTACCTTAAATCGGACGAAAATATATATGGGAGCTATATCTAAATCTTAACCGATTTTCATGAAACTTAACACACATCATTCTAGACCTAATTCATTATGCTGTTCCAAATTTCGTGCAATTCGAAGGATATATAGGGACTTTGGTACACCATTTACCTTAAATCGGACGAAAATATATATGGGAGCTATATCTAAATCTTAACCGATTTTCATGAAACTTAACGCACATCATTCTAGGCTTAATTCAGTACGCTGTGCCAAATTTCGTGCAAATCGAAAGATATTTGAGGGCTTTGGTACACAATTTACCTTAAATCGGAAGAAAATATATATGGGAGCTATATCTAAAACTGAACTTATTTTCACGAAACTTAGCACACATCATTCTAGGCTTAATTCAGTACGCTGTGCCAAATTTCGTGCAAATCGATCTGATATTTGGGGACTTTGGTGCACCATTTACCTTAAATCGGACGAAAATATATATGGAAGCTATATCTAAATTTCATCTAATTCGGTTCATAAATGCGACATGTAATTTGTTTACAATTTAACATGGAAAGACGGACGGACATGCATAAATCGATTTAAAATTTGATTCTATGCATATTCTCAAAATGAACCATGTGTCAATCTCGTTTCCTTTTGCCTGTTACAAACATATGCACAATGACATAATACTCTGTTTCACAGTGTGGTGAAGGGTGTAAAAATCCATTGGTGGATCTAAGACACATATTTTTAAGAAATCCATGCCTCTAGGTGGACCTTTTAAAAAAATCCGCGCCTATGAATGGACCTTAGGTAAATATTTTTTTAGAAAATCCACGCCTTTAGGTAGACTGCAAACATAACCAGTTTAACCAGCGGTTAAACTGGTTATGTTTGCAGTCTATAGTCGGAGCAGTATAGTCGGACGGGGCCGACCATGCGATACCCCACACAACTACCACGGAACTCTAACTTTCTGCGGATTTTTATTCCAAGCCTGGGAAATATTTCGCGATAGTTGCACCCTCTTGACTGACTAGAGGTCAACAAATATTCAGTACAGCCCTTCTAATTACTTGTTCAGATTCCCCTCACCGTGGCTTGTGTTATGATTTTCGGCTTTCAATTGTTGTCTATAGATCGACTCGAAAAAACACAAAAAATAAGTTTTCGGTTCAATTCATCAAAAAACTAATTATTTGTTCATCAACGATAATTATAGGCGTTAACCTTGGCATGCCTGGATCCTCATGGAAACTTTCAAAGCGATCAGCGCTATATTTCCGCCCTAACTCCCACATCCGAGTACATACGACCATATAATTGGTATCAATTTAAAGGTCAACCACTCCTCTTGGAGGAGTCTAGGGTCTATGTCCTTCAGGGGTAAATCTATACGCAATAGAATACATATTTTGTAATTTTTCACACAAAAGTTAGGGTCCATTTGACCCGCTAAATATTGACCGATCTTTATCAAAATAGGAATGCCTATTCTTTGGCCCGATCCCCTTCTCCATGTAAAAATTGCGATGTATGGACCAAATTTGCGGCCTATGGAGCGACCAGAAAATCAGACAAAAATAAAGTTTTTGGTCCATTTCAACCCCTATATATTAACCGATCTTTATCAAAAACAATAGATAGGCCGAACCCATCCTACATGCAAAATGTCGTGAAGGACCAATAACTGGGGCCTGTATCGTGTTTACAAATTATAATGGATAGACGGACGGACGGACACACATGTGACGATCGATATACTTAAAGGTGGGTCTAGGTATTCCAGTATTTCGCAGCGTTACAAACTCTTGGGGCTGCACAAAGCTATAATAGCCTGACAACATAGTTGTGTAGGGTATAAAAAATCTTCGACTATAGTTGAACCTTAGAAAAATATTAAAAAAATCCACGCCTTCTATATAAAAGGATTTTAAATAATCGCCCTCAGCAGACTGGCAAAAAATCAAAATTTTTAAATTTAATTTTTCTCAGTGTATTTTTTATTACTTATCTACCGTTACTTTTCAATTCTTCTTCTTTTTTATTCCCATTTTACTACTTTTTATATTATCTCCTTTCATTTTCTTAATTTTTGTTTTGTATTGCTTCCATACTTTTGTTACAGTATTCATTGAGAAGTTGTTGCGTTCAACTGAAGTGCAGTACATTTACGTGTTGGCCCGTCCCAAATCTGGCAAAGATGCTAGCGAACGATTTGCCCAGATCTTCAAGGAGCCTGTGAGTTATGTGACAAATTTATTGACAAAATATTTTATTTAAAAATAATTATTTTTGATTTGTTAAAGGTATTTGAAAAATTACATGCCGCTCGCCCCAATTCCCTGAAATTCATCAAAACGATTGCCGGTGATTGTACCCTACCCAATTTGGGTATATCCCATGAGGATCGTCAAGAGTTAATCGAGAATGTTGATGTGGTGATTCATAGCGCCGCCACAGTTCGTTTCAATGAACCGTTAAGCAATGCAACGCAAATAAATGTTGAAGCGACGATCGATATGTTAAAGCTGGCAAAAGAAATGAAACATTTGAAGGTGAGTAGATGGCGGCTTGGCATTTGGTGTAGTCAATGTTGACAAGAGAGGTTAATTCCGAAATGTTTTTTGTTACACCATTGATTTTATAATCTATGCTAATAAAAGAGTAAAGTGATTGACTAACTGATTTAACGATTCAGCAACGCCCAGACGAAACGGCTGACGCTAGAATCGTGAAATTTTAGGTGAGGATCCTAAGGCGTCAGATAAGGCTGGGTTTTTGGAAATTCGCACTAGAATGGTACGAAAAGTAATAAAATGTACTAAATGTGATACCATTTGTATTTGGCGAACCAGTAGAGCTAGAACTCTGAAATTTTGGATTGGTGTTCGTTGAAGGCACCAGATGTAGCAAAGGGCTTTTTGGAAATTCGAACTATGAGTATCCGAAAAGTACTGAAATGTACTAAATTTGGTACTATTTCGTAGCATGTGAATGGATTGAGCTAAAAACTTCAAATTTGGAATGCAAATTAAGGTTGAGAAGTAGGGTCGATATGAGGAGAGTTAGGAAAGCGTGTACACATGTGTACGAAAAGTACTATATTTGGTACAAATTTGATTTGAAGGTACAAATCGAGGTGGAATCCTGAAAATTGAAAGTAACATTACCGTGGGAGTGTAGGATTAGGATATGTACGCAGTTTTGGAAAATATTTGCTTATGTGTACGAAAAGTACTAAACCGTACTATAATAGGTACAATTTGTATTTGGGTGAACCGATAGAGCTGGAACAATGAAATTTTGAGTTAGGATCATTGTAGGGATGTAGGATTAGGGTCAGGATTCAGTTTAACAAATTAATACTTATGGTTACTAAATGGTACTAAATTTGGTACAATTTGAATTTTAGGTGAACCAATAGAGCAAGAATCATGAAATTGGAGTCAGGATCAATGTGGAGGTGTAAGATTGAAATATGTTAGAAGTTTTAGAAATTCGTACTAATGTGTACTAAATTTGTTACAATTTAAATTGTGGGTGAAGCGATGAAGTGATGAAATTTTTATTTAGGACCATTGTGGAGGTGTAGGATTGGGGTATGTAGGAAGTTTTGGAAATTCGTACTACTGTGTACTAAATTTGGTACAATTTGAATTGTGGGTCAATCGATAAAGTTGGAATCTTGAAACATGGATTTTGGGATGACTGTGGGGGTGTAGGATTGGGGTATGTAGGAAGTTTTGGAAATTGGTACAACTATGTACTAAATTTGGTACAATTTGAATTGTGGGTGCACTAATAGAGTTGGAATCCTGGAACTTGGATTTAGGATGACTGTGGCAGATGTAGGTTTTGGGTAGGAAGGAGGTTTTGAAAATAAGTACTACTGTGTACTAAATTTGCTACAATTAGAATTGTGGGTGAATCGATAAAGTTAGAATCCTGAAACTTGGATTTAGAATTACTATCGGTGTTTAGGTTTGGGTATGTAGGAAGTTTGGAAAATTCGTACTACTGTGTACTAAATTTGATACAGTTTTAATTGTGGGTGATCCAGTGGAGTTGGAATCCTGAAATTTGAATTTGGAATCATCATTGTGGGGGTGTAGGTTCGGAGTATGCATGAAGTTTTGTTGGATGGTTGAAGAGGGTACTTATGGAAATAATGTGTGCTAAATGGAAATTTTGGATATGGGTGAACCTTTAGAGCTCAAATCATGAAATTTGGTACTAAATGGTACTATGACCGATATTAATGTGTGGATTGTTTTTTCTGACATATGCAATTTCCAACATTCGCTAACGAAGATGCGTGCATATGCAAGTTTTCAATAAAACTTGATGGAAATAATATAAAATCGAAGATAGTGGTAATTTCTAAAAAAAAGTTTTTACAAGAGCCAACCTTAGAGTTCCAAAATTTAAACTTGTAAAAATTGCAGAAATCCCTGAAAATATTTATTTATATAAAAAAATGCTTGCATGAAATATTTATAATTAAAATTATATAAAAATCTTAAGAAAATATTCTTTAAAAAAATCACGACTTTAGATAGTACTTAAAAAAAATATTTAAAAAAAAACCCCGCTTATGGATAATCTCTTAAAAAATCCTCGCTTATGGATAGTGCTGTGGATAGTTCTTGAAAACATGTTTTTAAAAAAGTTTTTTTTTTTTAAATCCATGCCTATGGCTTTGATAAATATTTAAAACATTTAATTGTATAAATCAGATCGAATCCGACAGGCTTATAAAAAAATAAAAAAATAATGATAAAAAATTATCATCCAAGTTGCATCTTAATACCTTCTGTTTCATTGACAATGTGTAATTATGTTGTTTACATATCTACATATTTTGTATCGCCATTAAATATTCAAAACTCTTCAATATTGCTGAAATTAAGTGTTTTACATCAGATTGTTAACTTATTTGTAAACAGCTTCCGCATAAATACCGGTTTTATTATAAACGTCACATGGTTTTAAGCACGCGACACAAACTACCCATCAAAGCGGCGGAGTGCAGCACACGTCTGGCCACAATTACTCACATACCGAACAGCTGGTGGTCTAGTGGAAATGTAGGTTTTCGGGTTACTAAAATCTCGAGCCAAGTCAAAACGTGTGCTACAATAATCGGTAGATGTGTGACCAGCAAAACAAAGCCCACAAAAACAGTTGTAACGACTTAGCAGGACGGCCTGCTACTGAATATTACAAATTGACTAACATTGCAAGTATTATAAAATTACATACATATGTATGTCTGTATGTATGAAGATTTGGTCGTATATATTTAAAATAAAACTATTATGCCAGTTACGCTATAAAACCGGCTGAATGAAAAGAAAAAATCCCAAAGACAACAATAGTCACGTAACGCAACTAATTTTTTTCTTCTTCTTTCAACGAAGAAAAAGTGGTAGTAGCAAGCAGACAAGTTGAAGCTGAGCCATGCTGAGACATCGAAAAGAAAATAGGCAGTAGTTAAAATTGTATGAAAGTTTGTTGTTATTGTTTGTAAGATATCGCCATGGTAGCCTTTTTTCAACGATCTTTTCGATATTTGTGGTCGATAGTGGCCGGTTTGAAATTCCAAAATTGGTCAAGCAAAATGGTCGAATTTTTTTCAAAAACTATCTGACAAGGTTTTTTCATGGACTCCCTATAAGGGTCAAGGACTATCTCACCAATAGGCGTAGATTTTTAAAGAAGTTTTTTTTCAAAGACTATCTGACCAATAGGCGTAGATTTTTGAAAGAACATTTTTTCAAGGACTATCTGGAAATAGGCCTTGATTTCTTAAAGAAAAAATTTTCAAGGAATATCTGACCAATAGGCTTTGATTTTTAAAGAACATTTTTCAAGGATTATCTGACCAACAGGCGTAGATTTTTTAAAGAAAATTTTTTCAAGGACTATCTGACCAATAGGCGCAGATTTGTTAAAGAAAATTTTTTCAAGGACTACCTGACCAATAGGCGTAGATATTTTAAAGAAAATTTTTTCACGAACCTTCTGACCAATAGGCGTAGATTTAAAAAAAATTCAAGGACTATCTGACCAATAGGCGTAGATATTTTAAAGAAAATTTTTTCAAGAACCTTCTGACCAATAGGTGTAGATTTAAAAAAATTCAAGGACTATCTGACCAATAGGCATCGATTTTTTAAAGAAAATATTTTCAAGGACTATCTGACCAATAGGCATCGATTTTTTAAAGAAATTATTTTCAAGGACTATCTGACCAATAGGCGTAGATTTTTTATAGATAGTTTATCAAGGACCATCTGACCAGTAGGCGTAGATTTTTAAAGAAAATTTTTTCAAGGACTATCAGACCAATAGGCGTAGATTTTTTAAAGAAAATTTTTTCAAGGACTATCTGACCAATAGGCGTAGATTTTTTAAAGATTTATTAATTTTTTCAGACTAATCAAGGACTATCTCAAGGCGTGGATTTATTAAAGAATATTTTTTCAAGGACTATCTCAAGGCGTGGATTTATTAAAGAATATTTTTTCAAGGACTATCTCAAGGCGTGGATTTATTAAAGAATATTTTTTCAAGGACTATCTCAAGGCGTGGATTTATTAAAGAATATTTTTTCAAGGACTATCTCAAGGCGTGGATTTATTAAAGAATATTTTTTCAAGGACTATCTCAAGGCGTGGATTTATTAAAGAATATTTTTTCAAGGACTATCTCAAGGCGTGGATTTATTAAAGAATATTTTTTCAAGGACTATCTCAAGGCGTGGATTTATTAAAGAATATTTTTTCAAGGACTATCTCAAGGCGTGGATTTATTAAAGAATATTTTTTCAAGGACTATCTCAAGGCGTGGATTTATTAAAGAATATGCAAGGCGTGGATTTATTAAAGAATATTTTTTCAAGGACTATCTCAAGGCGTGGATTTATTAAAGAATATTTTTTCAAGGACTATCTCAAGGCGTGGATTTATTAAAGAATATTTTTTCAAGGACTATCTCAAGGCGTGGATTTATTAAAGAATATTTTTTCAAGGACTATCTCAAGGCGTGGATTTATTAAAGAATATTTTTTCAAGGACTATCTCAAGGCGTGGATTTATTAAAGAATATTTTTTCAAGGACTATCTCAAGGCGTGGATTTTTTAAAGAATATTTTTTCAAGGACTATTTGAAGGCGTGGATTTATTATTTTTTCAAAGACTATCTCAAGGCGTGGATTTATTAAAGAATATTTTTTCAAGGACTATCTCAAGGCGTGGATTTATTAAAGAATATTTTTTCAAGGACTATCTCAAGGCGTGGATTTATTAAAGAATATTTTTTCAAGGACTATCTCAAGGCGTGGATTTATTAAAGAATATTTTTTCAAGGAATATTTTTTCAAGGACTATCTCAAGGCGTGGATTTATTTTTTCAAGGACTAAGGCGTGGATTTATTAAAGAATATTTTTTCAAGGACTATCTCAAGGCGTGGATTTATTAAAGAATATTTTTTCAAGGACTATCTCAAGGCGTGGATTTATTAAAGAATATTTTTTCAAGGACTATCTCAAGGCGTGGATTTATTAAAGAATATTTTTTCAAGGACTATCTCAAGGCGTGGATTTATTAAAGAATATTTTTTCAAGGACTATCTCAAGGCGTGGATTTATTAAAGAATATTTTTTCAAGGACTATCTCAAGGCGTCAAAGAGAGTAAGAGTTTGAGAAGCTATTTGTTGGCATTATATAAAGTAAAGCTATAGTGTGTTTAAAGAAAATCAAAAAAAGAAAATAAAAACACACTTTTACATTGCATAATTCGTTAGTATGGTTTAATGTGTGTAGATTTTCACGATTTTTTATTTTATTTTCTTTACTCAAGTTAAGGCGTCTCCTCCTATCATATATCACATGGAGTGTTTTTCTTCTTGTTCGACGTCGTTGTTGGCGTCTTTGGAGTCAAACTGGCAACGACATAAATTATACGATGCCCAGATACATGTGAAAGTGTCATGTTGGCTTAGTTGCAGTCGACTTATCTCGGAGTAGTTTTTCATTATTGCAAGACATTAAATATTTGCAAAATTTACATATTCAAGGAAGACAATGAAAAAGTACTAATAATTGGTAATGGCAATAAATGCAAGGGGAAATACATTAATCAATTGAGTTTATGTAAGAGGATATAAATTTGGGAAACTATATAAACTGTAGTTCGGACTATGCATTTTTGGAGAATATAAAAATGCTTATATGAGCTGTGGGAGTGGCTTTGTTAATAGAATTTTTTCATGAATTTATACTTTTAGCCTTATGATAAATGAGATATATAGACATTTATACGGTAAAAATGCGTCTCATAGAAATATTGGTTTAGGTCCCATATTTCTTTGGGGTCTAAATCAATATTTCAAATTGCATATCGGACCACACTTTTTGTACCTCCTCCACAAAATCTCTCGATAAAATGGATTAAAACATAATCAAATTTGTGATATATGAATTTAGTACCAATTTGTACACATAAGTTCGAATTTCCGTTACTACCTAATTCATACAATTCAAAGAAATCATATTTCCCAATTTCGGGATTTAAGCTCTATCGGATCATCTAAATCCAAATTATATCAAATTGAGTACACTTCAGTACAATTTTCTACAATAATTTTAGGACACCAGCCCCATCCGTTCCTACAAATTTTACCAAATTTATTACATACACTTTCAAAGCCACCTCCTTATGTCGGCCCTGATTTGCATTCCAAAGTTTATGTTGTTGAACCAAATTTAGTACATTTTTGTACTTTTCGGACACATTCAGTACGAATTTCCAAAAAACAACACTTTGGCACATCTATCCTACACTCCATTACTAACCCCTAATTTAAGAGTTCTAGCTCTACCGGTTCGCCAAATACAAATGGTAGCATAAGCCTATGAAAGGACCACAAAAAATATTTACAAAATACCGGCCTTTGTATGGAACAGAAAAAAAGAAGTGAACAAAAAAAATTAAAAAAAAACTCCACTTCTATGTAAAGACCAAAAAAATATTTTAAAAAATCTATGCATATGTAAGGACCATAAAAACAATTTAAAAACCAGTAAGGAAAGTAGTAAAGTCGGACGGGGCCGACTACATGATACCCTTCACCACTTTGGGTATATTCAACAGATAAATCCTAACAGACGTCACATTTTTAAAGGACCAGTGAAATGAAATTGGATCTATAAACATGTCATTCTGCAACCGATACTAAATTTTTCATTTGGTCGGATATAGAAGCTATATCTAAATCTGAACCAATTTCAGGAAACTTAACACACATCATTCTAGACCTAATTCATTACGCTGTGCCAAATTTCGTGCAAACCGAAAAATATTAAGGGACTTTGGTACACCACTTACCTTAAATCGGACGAAAATATATATGGTAGCTGTATCTAAATCTGAACCGATTTTCAGGAAACTTAAAACACATCATTCTAGACCTAATTCATTATGCTGTGCCAAATTTCGTGCAAATTGAAAGATATATAGGGACATTGGTCACCATTTACATTAAATCGGCCGAAAATATATATGGGAGATAAATCTGAACCGATTTTCAGGAAACTTAACACACATCATTCTAGACTTAATTGAGGAGGCTGTGCCAAATTTCGTGCAAATCAAAAGTTATATAGGGACCATTTAAATATATATTTAAGAGCTATATCTAAATCTGAACCGATTTTTTCCCAATTTCAATGCAAATAAGTGACATATGCCAAGTTTCATCCAATTCGGATCATAAATGCGACCTGTAGTTTGTTAATTTAACATAAACAGACGGACGGACATGCATAAATCGACTTAAAAAGTGATTCTACACATATTCTCAAAAGGAACCATGTGTCTATCTCGTTTCCTTTTGCCAGCTACAAACATATGCACAAAGACATAATACCCTGTACCACAGTGTGGTGAAGGGTATAAAAACTCCGTGCGGATGTAAGGACCCTAAAACATAATTTAAAATAATACACGTCTATAAAGACCTCAAAAATATGCAAGAAAAAGATTGAAATTCACAAAAACTTGTCTAAAATCCCAAAATTCGGAATACTGGTGGTACCGATATATAGGGGCTACCCCAAAACTTATGTCAACATTAACAATTCTAAGTACGGATATGTGTCATTCAGTGAGAACCTCAAATAACAAAAAAAAATATATAGATAATTCGGTTGGAAATCCTGTCTAAATCCCTAAAATACCGAGTATTTGGGGAATATCGTTATATGGGGACTACACCAAAATGTGGACCAATATATAAGATTTGCAATACCAAACATCCTAGGAGTACTAGCAATGTCTATGCAAAATTTCAGAGCTTTATCTTAAAGATTGCAATCTCTATCTGGATTTCATTCTGATCAAGAATATATATATTTTGGGTCTCCGGTGAATATTTCGAGAATTTGCAAACGGAATGACAAATTTTATACACACTCTACCTTATTGTGGAGGTTATAAAAACCTATGTAAGGACCCCAAAAAAAAAAAAATAATTTTTAAAAATCCACGCCAATTTAGAGAGAATAACCCCACACAAGTATTGGCAACACTGCCGTGGACGAATTTTGCCATCCCTGCCTATCATATAAGTGAGCAATATTAGAACAACAACAACTCTTCAACATACAGTTCTTACCTTGGAGAAAAGCTCGTGTCCCATAGCCTTACTCTTCTAAGCTCACGAGTGCAATAGAGATCAAACGACGACGGCAACGGCGACTGCGACGACAACGATTGTTCATACGACCGAGGATGACACAAACGAAAAACGTAAACAAACAATGGCACCACGAAATGATCACTAACCAAAACAAAGAACAAATGATAGAAACAACAAAAAAACATAGCACAATTTTATTTGACACAACTTTTTTTTATTGGCAAATAATTATATTTTCAATGATTTCTTCGACAAATTCAATTGAAACACTTGAATCAAACACTTTTCACTTCAATTTTGCCAATAACTTTAATTTACAAGGAGGGATGACATAGGGACAACAGAACACAAACAAAAATAAACAAATAACAAAAAACGAACACGAAGATGATGGACAGCAAGGCAACTTGTAAATAAAAACTATGCATAAACCAAAAACGCGATCAAATTAACACTTTAATATCACTAAATTGTTTTAAACTAATTATACAAATTTACAGATGATGGAACACTAAATTAATACGAAAATTAAAGAAAACACGACGAAACTCTCGACGAACTCCTCGCGCCCGACTTCAATGAAAAGACAAAACAACTGAAGAGAAAACAATTGTTGAGTTGCCATAGTCAATGTAATTAGATCAACAAATGTGATGGACTTCATTCAGTCATTTAGTTAAGACGAAACGGCTGAAGCTAGAATCTTGAAATGTTGGATGAGGGTCATTCGTACTAGAACGGAACGAAAAGTGCTAATCTATACTAATAAAAGTGTCTGACTGACTGATTTAACGATTCATCAAAGCCCAGACGAAACGGCTGAAGCTATAATCTTGAAATTTTGGGTGAGGGTCACTCTTGGTCCAAAGGCGACAGATAAGGCTGTGTTTTTGGAAATTCGTATTTGGCGAACCGGTAGAGCTAGAACTCGGAAATTTGGATTGGTAATCGCTGATGTACCAAAGGGTTTTTGGAAATTCGAACTATAACTATCCGAAAAGTACTAAAATGTACTTAATTTGGTACAATTTCGTAGCATGTGAATGGATAGAGCTAAAAACTTGAAATTTGGAATGCGGATTAGGGTTAAGATGTGGAGTCTATGTAAGGAGATGGTTTCGAAAGCGTGTACTCATGTGTACGAAAAGTACTATATGGTACTATACTTGGTACAAGTTTAATTTGGAGATACAAATCGAGTTGGAATCGTAAAATTTGAAATTAACATTACCGTCGGAGTGAAGGATTGGGATATGTACGTAGTTCCAAAACTACGTACATATTGTTTACTTACGTGTACGAAAAGTACTAAATTGTACTATAATTGGCACAATTTGGATTTGGGTGAACCGATAGAGCGCGAACAATGACATTTGGAGTCAGGATCATTGTAGGGGTGTAGGATTGGGGTCTGGACTCAGTTTAATACATTAACTTATAGGTACTAAATTGTACTAAATTTGGTACAATTTGAATTTTAGGTGAACCAATAGAGCTAGAATCATGAAATTTGGAGTCAGGATCATTGTTGAGGTGTAAGATTGAGATATGTGGAAATTGTACTAATGTGTACCAAATTTGGTACAATTTATGTTGTGGATGAAGCAATAGAGTTGGAATTCCGATATTTAGATTTTGGATCACTGTGGGGTTGTAGGATTGGGTTATGTAGGAAGTTTTGGAAATTGGTACTACTGTGTACAAAATTTGGTACAATTTGAATTGTGGGTGAACCGATAGAGTTGAAATCCTGAAACTTGGATTTAGGATCACTGTGGGGGTGTATGTTTAGGTTAAGTAGGAAGTTTTAAAATTTCGTACGACTGTGTACTAAATTTAGTACAATTTGAATTGTGGGTGAAGCGATTGAGTTCAAATCCTGAAAATTAGAGTCAGGATCACTGTGGGTGTAGATTTGGGGTATGTACACAGTTTTGGAAAGTGGAAAGTGTTGAAATTCGTATTTATGACTGTTTGGGTGAAGGGTAAAAAATGACACCAAACTTTGTATACAGCTAGATTTCCTTTGCGGTCAGAATTTGTGTGTAGGGTTGAGATATGGAGGTATTTTTGGGAAAAAGTACTATAAGAGAACATAGGTACTAAACGGTTCTAAAAGTGTTAATATTGGTTGATATTGGATTTTAAATACTTCCCACATTCGCTAACGAAGAAGCGGGTATATGCTAGTATGGTACTATTTGTATTTGTGTAGAATAGATGTACCAAAGGTTTTTTGGATATTCGAACTATACCTAAAAGTACTAAAATGTACTAATTAAATGTAAAATTACTAATAACCAAATTTAATGCAATTTGGGTTTAGGCGAACCGAAATAGCGGTAATCTTGAAATTTGGAATTAAGATAAATGTTGAAGTTAAGGATTGGGTTAGGAATGTAGTTTTGGATAATTGTACTTATTCCTTCTATTACGATATATTCCAAATTACGATTTTGTCGTAATTGACCATAATTTGGTATTTAAAATTCTCATTTGGGGTGAAATATTCTTAGTAAAAACTATTAATATTGATTAGTACCCATATAAACGGACTCTTCATTATTCGGTATTTTGAAGATTTCGAGCAGGGTTTTCAACCAAAACGGTTACATTTCAAATTTAATTAAGGTATGTCATAGCTACTTTGAAGTTTAATATTGCTAAGTAAATAAAAATTTTATAGAGCAGGAATACGTACTATAAAGGAATACATGTACTAAATGGTACTAAAAATATAATTATGGTCGATATTGTTTTTTTTTTTAGTTATGGTCGCACTTAATACGGTTTGAGTCAACCAAATTAAAATTTAGTACAAGCCAAGGTCAAATATCTCTATACAATCCCAATGGAAGTACAAAATTTGAACTAAAAGAGATATACCAGTAGTATAATTTGGATTTAAAAAAATTCGAAATGTTGACACTTTATGGGGTAGCTCTCAGAATGAATAGATCAATGGGACTCAACTTCGGACTTTATCTAGGTTTAGTAATGATAATAAGTTGGGAAAAGTTTGGTTTATATCGGATAGTCCGATCGCATGATATTATAAAAATAATTTTCAGCAAAATGTTGACCATTTTGTGTGGGAGGTTTCAGAAGAAGGGGACCGATGGGCCCCATATTCGATATAGATTTGAGATTGAAAGAAATATTACGATGTGTAAAGTTTGGATGAAATCGATTACTTCCGTCGAGAGTTGTGGTGCGCACCAGTCGGTCAGACAGTAGGATATTTGTAAACATACCATGGGGTCTAAAACAAAATTTCTGTGAGGAACATTTTTGCCGTATATACCCTCATTAGTCATAAGGCTGAGGGTATGAACATGTCGAAATTGTTATGTTAAATCTTCAAATGTTTACAAATATTCAAATGATTCGATTTTGTGGGGATTTAGATAATATATGAAGTGGGCCGATAAATCTAATATTAAAAAATTAAAAAAGTCTGGTAAAAATATTAAATTGCGGAAACTAATTGTCAGTGGGGGAGGTACTAGTTTATGTTTGAATGAAATATTACGATTTTCAAAGATTGATAATAACTGAACTAATATTTCGATCAGGTCGATATTTCTAGACCTAATGAGGGTATATACATAGTTTATGATTAGATTACGTCCCCAAAGGTTCGTATCGATGCGTTACCACACTATTCTCGAAATAATTACCCTTTTTGTCAATTTTTCCCATCGATAGTAATTTGGCATTGCGGGGTTTCCGGGGATAAAAATTATATTTACATAAAATTTTATATTATGAGTAGGGAACTAAAATTTTGACGTTTTACGTCCCATGTCCCATAAAAATGCTCTTGTATTTTGTTTAAAAAATCATTCAACAAGTTATGTTTTTTAATTAAAATTTTTTCACTACCTCTCCGCAGGAACATGTCATCACTGTAAATATGTAAATGCAATCGAATATTTATTTTCTTACAATTCATTGATATTCCAAGTGTCATCACCTAACAATAATAACTCAGTAACTGAATGAATGAACGCTCGCTTAATGGCCCTGCACCTTAGAATTTGCATATAGCAAATTGTAGGAGGTGGGCGAAAGTGAGACAAAATTTTGTCTCGATAACATCTTAATTTGTAATCAATGATTTATTTACAGCACGGAATAACAATGAGCTACTAGTTCTAACTTTTTTCCTCTTCTTCCTCCCATATAGGCCTTTGTTCACGTTTCCTCAGCGTTTGCCAATTGTTTGGCTTTGCACGGGGAAGAACGTTTCTATACCGAGCACTTGGGTATTAATAGCGAAGATTTACTGTGTATTAAAAATATTTTGGGCAATGAGAAATTTGATCGCATGGAAGTGGATATGGTGGGAAAGTATCCCAACACATATTGCTTTACAAAATCCTTGGCGGAGGAGGCTGTGCTGAGATATAGTGGCAATTTGCCGGTATGCATATTTCGACCGGGAATAAGTTAGTATAAATATATATTGTTTTAGGGACATTTTATTAATAACTACTTGATGTTTGATTTTTACAAATAGTTCTACCCACAAGTGCTGAACCTGTGCCCGGTTGGATTGATAATTTATATGGACCCATGAGCGTGTTATATGGAGCTGCCTATGGTGTATTGCGTGTCATGTATGGTAATCCAAATCAAAATGCCGGTTTGGTGCCTGTGGACTTTTGTGCCAACATGATGTTGGCCTGTGCTTGGTATACGGCAACAGCGGTTAAGCAAATGTAAGGCGGAATAATTTTTCAGATTATTTGTACAATTATTATAATTTAGAAAAAATTGCCTATAGTCCTTCCAGTGATCCACCAATTTACAATTTGGTACCCGACGAATCGAACACCTTGCACTGGGGTGCCTATAAACGGTTCGTCGAAGAACATGGTGTGGAAATACCGCTGGCCAGTATGATCTGGTATCCATTTTTAATATTCGCCCAAAATGCCTATTTCTATCGTTTCCTGATCTTAATCTATCACATCTTGCCGGGATATTTTATAGATTTTGTATTGCTACTAATGGGCAAGAAACCTAGGTAAGATATTTGAAAATTTATTTATTATTTTATTTATTTAATAATTTTGTTGTTGTTGTTTTTTTAGGATGACAAAGGCGTACAAGAAAATCCACAAACAGTGCAGCTTGTTGCGTTACTTTTTACAGAACAGCTTCACTTTCGACACAACAAATACGAAGAATTTATGGAAAATTATGTCAGCCGATGATCGCAGAATATATAATTTTGATATGGCTGCTCTGGATTGGAGTCAATATTTCTATAATAGTCTGTATGGTTTACGGCGCTTTTTGGCCAAAGAAGATCCATCGACAATACCACAGGCCAAGAAATTGCTGAGAAAGTAAGTAATCGTATTTGAATACTAATATTTTAGTGAGGAGGTTTTTAATCCGTACATTACCTAAAATTAACCAGTAAAGTAGGACGGGACGAAATAATCATTTCCGATATAATCATAATCAATTTAGCATCTCCGTCTGTCTGTTGTAATCAATCAAGCATCTAAATGAAATGAAACGGTCCACGATTAGGCATAGCCCCATATAAGGGTCGCCCCCGCCCCCACACATTTCCTTGAGCGAGCTTTTCAAGTGAATTCGCTGAAATTTGGAACAATTAGTTCTTATTGAGTACTAAATTTCTCCACTATTTCTGGTAGCCCTCCTATAACGGTACCCACCAATTTTCGTCTTTTTGGGGTTCTTAAGCGCGCTTTTCCACCTAACATCAGTACATTGTGCAAATTTTTGTGTCAATCAGCCTAAATTTGACTCTTTGGTGAACCATTTGTTAAAATCAGACGAAAGTCGGAGCTATATATATATATATATATATTCGTCCGAACGTTCGGAACGTTCGGCTGAACTTTTTATACCCTCCAGCATGATGTGGAATTCAAAATATATAAAATCAGATAGAACCCCATAACGGAGGTTATTTCAAATATAGATTCAGCTTATAAAATGTCTCATGCTTTCTTATATATTTAGAATCGGAAATACCAAATTACCGACACATAGGCTGGAAAATGCGGCTAGGATCATCAAAATACTTTATATAATACTTTGAATACATTAACTTATATTTAAATAAAATACATTGGATCCCTGAAATATCAATTCTCAATATGAATTTCGTAATTTCAACAGATAGACGGACCTATGGAAAAATATTTGAAAACTGTATTGGAAACATCTCAAAATAAAACACGTACAAACACTTATATAACTAAGTCCTTATGATTATATATTGGTACGGCTAAAATGTGTCTCATCGAAATTTTGGTTTTAGACCCATGTTGGACCAAATCTATCTGTCTAGCTGGTGCACTTGATAACGCTCGAAGGAAGTAAAAATTTTGCTGAAAATAATCTTATAATAACATGCGAACGGGCTATCCGATTTGAACTAAACTTTGTACAATCTAATATTTTAATCATGCCTATGTTGGAGGATGGAACTTCTCCACTCCTTCAAGTACCTCTCTACAAAAAGTCGATATATTGAAATATATATCAGATTTCATCGTAATATATTTAACTTACATAGATCAAGTTCGAAGTTGGGACCCGTCGGTCCTCACCTTCTAGTACCACCCTCACAATTTTTTAAACTTGTGAATTTGATGTTGAGTGAATGGAGTAACCGATTTAATCCATTGTTTGTACATGGTAATACATTAATTCCGATAATGGGGTCTATAGGGCAACCTCTTTAGGTACATCCCCACAAATGGTCAAGTGTCTGATAAAATCATATACCATATAAACATGACAGACTTTAATATTTATATGAAATACAGATTTAGTGCAATTATCGGCTATATGGGTCCATCAGATCTACTACCTCCCACAAAAACGGCCATGATTATGAAAAATTATAAATTTAATAAAGAAGGAAAAGCGTCCCTCCGGCCATGTGATATGCATTCGAAATTCCTTTAATTGATCGTCACCTTTATATGGGAACTTTGATATTGTATGATGTCGTAGCAGCATGTTTAACTCTAAAAAAATTATGCTCCAAATTTCAGGTTGGAAAACTGGGATTGGAACTTCAAAATACCGAACATTAAAAGGAACATTTGTATGAGGGCTATTAAAAAAAAACGCATATTGAATAATTTCAAAGAAGATTTTAATTATTCATCAGGAATCCATTATGCCAAATTATACGTCGATGAGAAAATTGATAATACAAAAAATAGTTAGATTCCTTCATATGGGGGCTATGTTTAAACATCGTCTGATATAGCATTGCTAAATTACCACAATAGTGAATATGTCAACACAGGAACCAATTTCCAAAATTCGGAAACAAAATTTCGAATATTTTTATACCCTACACAACTATGTTGTCAGGGTATTATAGCTTTGTGCAGGCCCAAAAGTTTGTAACGCCGCGAAATATTGGTCCTAGACCCACCTTTAAGTATACTGATCGTCATATCTCGACTAGCTGAGTCGATCTAGACATGTGTGTCCGTCCGTCCGTCTGTCCATTATAATTTGTAAACACGATACAGGACAGTTATGGACCAATCTTCACGAAATTTTGCATGTAGGATGGGTTCGGGCCAATGAAAACCCCTATTGTTTTTGGGAAAGATCGGCTAATATTTAGGGGATGAAATGGACCAAATACTAAATTTTTGTCAGTTTTTCTGATCGCTCCAGAGGCCGCAATAATGGTCCGATCATCGTGAAATTTTGCATGGAGAAGGGGATCGGGCCAAAGAATAAACATGCCTGTTTTGATAAAGATCGGTCAATATTTAGCGGGTCAAATGGACCTTGACTTTTGTGTGAAAAATGACAAAATTTGTATTCTATTGCGTATATATTTACTCCTAAAGGATATAGACCCGAGAAGCTGAAAGTATATCCAACAGAAGTGTCTGATCTTTAAATTAATACCAATTATATAATCGTATGTTCTCGGATGTAGGAGTTACACTTAAATATTTACAGGTGCTTACGTATTCAGATATAATTTAGTAACCCAATACCACACTAGACGGCGGAAATATAACGCTGATCGATTTTCAATTTCCCTTGAGGTTCCAGTTATCAAAGACAGAGCCTATAGTTTTCGGTGATGATCAAACTATTTTGAAATGAAGTGGACCGAAAACTTATTTTTTGTGTTTTTCCGAGTCGATCCATAGGCCACATTTATAAACCAGACATCACCATACAGCACACGGTGAAGGCAATCTGGATATGTAATTAGGGGGGAATATTCGGAAAATATGTCAGTGTAAGGAAGAGGTGCTGTTGACCTCTAATCGGGCAAGAGAGTACAAATGTCATGAAATATTGCCCAGCCTCGGAATAAAAATCCAGAAAAAGTTAGAACTCCGTGGTAGCTGTGTAGGGTATATTATGGTCGGCCCCGTCCGACTATACTGCTCCGCTCACTGGTTTTTATATGGGGTTTTAAAATTTAAACATGGACAAATATAGACAATTTTACGCAAAAATGTGTTTTAAATTCCAATGTTCCGGAATGTCAAATTATACCTCTTCGGTTACAACCTTCAAAATTCGGATTATATTGATCATTTGCTGTATATATGTATGTAAACCTTCAAGAATTATTTATACCAAACTACAGCCAAATCGGTGGAAAATGAATCTAAAGACTTAACAATAGCGAAAATGGGTCGGTTTCGTATCCAATCCAAAACGTTAAAAGATATTGATAATTTTTGGCAGAAAGATTTGACACGCCCATGAGTAGCTATCCGGAATCTTGAACCAATATTGATAATTTTTGATAAGGAGATTTTCTACCCAAAGATCATCCGAAATATAAAATTACAATTTCGTTTAAACAAAATACGGAAACTTTGGGATGTAACGTTATATGGGGGCTACCCTAAAATGAGGACCAATATTGACAATTTTAGTAGGAAGATTTTGAACACAGTGATAACCCAAAATATCAAATATTAACCAATTAGGTTTAAAAACGAGCCCAAAAGCCAGAAAGTACCGAGTATCGGGTGGTACTGCTTTATTGTCCCTAAAATCGGACAATACAAATAATTTATATATTAGAAAGGAATATTAGGAAGATTTAGTAACCAATGTGAATTCTATGTACCAAATTACAGCCAATTCGTATAAAAACGTACCCAAACTAACAAAAACATAGAACAATAATAGGTACGTCTCATGGGGGCTACCCTAAAATGTTGGTAGCAACATTTTCTACTTAATCACAACTCAAGGTAACAGATTTCAACTAATTCGGTTGAAAAAAGTGTCAGGAATTTCCATAATACCGTATATTTGGGGTTACCAAACATCCTAGGAGTAATATCAAATATATGTACTTTGTAGGGTCTCCGGTGAATATTGCAATTGGAATGAACATTGAATATGCACTCCAACTTATAGTGGATATAACCAAAATTCAATTTTTGAGACTATGAAGTTTGATTCAAGTAAGTTTGAATATAGTAATTTTATTGATTTGTTGTAGTAGGTGCAACTATGATGCTACTTCAAGCCGATGAATATTCAATATTTTGAATATTTTGTCCGATTTCATTGACGTGTGTTAATGAAATCAGATGAAGGCAAATCATCAGTTCGTTTTCATGACAAATTAGGTTCCGTTCAAATAATTGCAAATATAAATATGATTGGAGAACTTCTTGCTTATACTCAACGAGGTTGTGTAGGGTATCATATTGTTGGATACATCCGACTTTGGTCCTTTCTTGGTTGATTTTCTAATGACAAGAAAAAAATACTGGGGAAATTTGAGGCAGTTCTTCCCATAGGCATATTGAAGTTGTTTCTATAATTATATATTAAAATTGTTTTGGATAATTTAAACTGATGTCAACAAAATCTAATGGCACGTAAGATTTTTTCTATGTCAATAGAAATGTTGTGGTTGACTGTTAATTAATTTTAATTATAGCAAATTATATAAGTCGATGAACCCTTAACACTGCACATTGACCTAGTAATACAAAATATTTCTTATCCTGAAGTTCTAATTAACATTAATTATTATTTTTATTACTAGAATATTTTTGAAAATTCAAAATTCTGAATATTGTTAGCACTAGAAAACAACGTTAATAAATTATTAGATTTTATTTACAATTAAAAAATGTTTAATATGTCTCTATACAAATTACTCGATTATCCACTAAAAGATCATAATAACTATCTTGTTTGGCATAAACAATTTAATATCACAGAAAAAAAAACATTTTCATTAACATAACTACAACAATTTGATACTATATGTAGCATTTCTCCTATAACAAGTGACTAGTCAATAAACCTTTGTCATTTGTCGAAAGTCCACTGAAATCGATTCAGGAAATCAATTTAAGTACCTATCTACAAATATATGTTAATTTTCTGTTTTTAAAGGCGATAGAAGAGAAATATTTTTTTATAACCAATTCAATGGACCGGAATATAAGTGAAAACATTTCTTCCTTGTCGAAGAAGAAATGTTCGTATAACTAGTTCCATAATCTCGTGAATTGTGATATTTAATCTAGTATCTGAATATGGCTCTATTATAGCAAAGTAATTTGTTTTATGACAAAAGTACAAACGACAAAATGTTCCATAGTATAATTATGACGTTTGATCGCTTTTTTCAAAAATCGTTCTTTCCGTTTTGTTTAATAAAAATACAAAAATTATTAAAAACTTTCCATACATTCGGCAAGTTGTTTGTGTCCATTCAACAAAATAAGTAATTTCATTTACGTCAATTCTTATTTAGTAACATTCTGTTGTTACGTGTTAATAATAAAAAAAAAACACTCCCATATAAATCAAAAAATTAAATCATTTACCATATTTGTTATTTTGCATTTCATACGTCAAGTTATTTTTAGAATTAGGTTAACGCATCGACGGCATTTAGTAAATTGATAATATTTAAAAAATAACGTTTAAAATTGATAAATAAAGGATAATGGAACGTTTTATTAATGAATTAATTGCACAGTTTCTTTTTTATTTAGTGTATATTAGATCCGGACCTAATTAAATATCTGAGAACCAATAAAGTATAAGTTCTGGATACTAAATCTAGACCAAATCTGAGAATAGAATATACCAGTACACTTTTCCTCGTACCTCCTCAATAAATTATCTAAATTTTGGTAGATACAAATATCTCATATAAACCGGTTTTGCTCTAAACTTTACAAATTTTAATATTAAAAGTTCCATACAATGAACATCTTGTGGGTAAAAACTAGTATAAGCTCGATTATAACCCTAAAATGAGTTTTTGTTTTTTTAAGTTTTTTGAGATTTTGGCTGATTTTTGAGATTTAGACTATTCTGAGACTTATAGTAAAACATTATGGCGAACATTTCTGTAGAATATTCTGAGCAGCTTTAATCCCGTTTTGAATGAGTTTTAAATCACTTCTGGAAAAGGGGGCCGAAAATACCCTTTCACTGAGTCGGTTGATATTTCCTCGATATTTTATCAGTAATATTGCCACTATATACCTATAATGCAAAGATTTCAAGAAATCATAATTCGAAAATATTCAAAAATTCCCAGGAAGGGAATACAAAACCAGTAAGGAAAGTAGTAAAGTCGGACTGCGCCGACTATATGATACCCTTCACCACTTTGGATATATTCTACATATGTATCCTTACAATTACATGTCAATGTTCCCTCGAAGGAACATACTCATGCAACCTATGATAAATTCAATTTCATTTGGGGCAGATTTAGAGTCGTCTGCGTACCATGGGACAAATTTATGGAAAACGATTTATAGCAAAATTGATACACGCTATTCGGTACGCCGCATTGTTAAAAATCAATTGTAATCAGACACCCGTTCGAAACACATATGACAGCTATGGCTTCATCTGCAAAATTTCGCTTAACATTAGGAGTTTGGTGCACCATTTATGTAAAATCGGACGAAATCGGATCTTAACTTACATCATTCTAGACCTAATTCAGTATGCTATGCCAAATTTCGTGCAAATCGAAAGTTATATAGGGGATTTGGTGCACCATTTACACAAAATCGGACGAAAATATATATGGGAACTATATCTAAATCTGGACCGATTTTCACGAATCTTAACTTACTTCATTCTAGACCTAATTCAGTACGCTATGCCGAATTTCGTGCAAATCGATGGATATATATAGACTTTAGTGTACAATTTACATAAAATCGGACGAAAATATATATGGGAGCTATATAGAAATCTGAACCTATTTTCCCGAAACTTACCACTCATCATTTCAAACTCAATCACATCGTTCTAAACATAATTCAGTACGCTATGCCAAATTTCATGTAAATCGAAGGATATATAGGGTCATTGGTGCACAATTTACATAAAATCGGACGAAAATATATATCGGAGCTATATCTAAATCTGAACCGATTTTCACGAAACTTGACACACATCAGCTTAGACTTTATTTAGTACGCTATGCCAAATTTCGTGTAAATCGAAGGATATATAGGGACTTTGGTGCACCATTTATATAAAATCGGAGGAAAGTATATATGGGAGCTATATAGATTTCCACAGTAGAAACAGATTTCCACAGCAGAAACCGGATATAACGAACAACGGTTATAAATACACAACGCAACTACACATATAACGAACAAAGCTAATTCATTCTCAGATATTTTCATTAGTTTTCTTATTCTCAACTTTACTTGCGGGGGCGTTGTAAATAACAATAAGTTTCTTTGCTTTTATTTCTTTCATCAAACCTAATATCGAACATTCTATTGTTTATACCCTACACAACTATGTTGTCAGGGTATTATAGCATTGTGCAGCCCCAAGAGTTTGTAAGGCCGCGAAATATTGGTCCTAGACCCACCTTTAAGTATACCGATCATATCTCGACTAGCTGAGTCAATCTAGACATGTGTGTCCGTCCGTCTGTCCATTATAATTTGTAAACACGATACAGGCCACAGTTATGGACCAATCTTCACGAAATTTTGCATGTAGGATGGGTTCTGGCCAATGAAGACCCCTATTGGTAAAGGTCGGTTAATATTTAGGGGATGAAATGTACCAAAAACTTTATTTTTGTCAGATTTTCTGGCCGCAATTATGGCCCAAACATCGCGATTTTCACAAGGAGAACGGAACGGGCCAAAGAATAATCATGCCTGTTTTGATAAAGATCTGTCAATATTAGGCGGGTCAAATGGACCTTGACTTTTGTGTGAAAAATTACAAAATTTGTGTCTATGTCCTGAAGGACATACACCCGACAAGTTGATAGTATATCCAAGAGAAGCGGTTGACCTTTAAATTGATACCAATTATATTATAGTATGTTCTCGGATGTGGGAGTTACACTTAAATATTTGCAGATGTCTACGTATTCAGATATTATGTATTAACCCATTACCACACCAGAGGGTCCGCCATCTGGCTGATCGCTTTTAAATTTCCATGAGGTTCCAGTTATGGTCAAGGACAACGCCTATATGTTCTGTGATGATCAGATAATAATTTTGGGATGAAGTGGACCGAATACTAAATTTGTTGTGTTTTTGAGTCGATCTATAGGCCAAATTATAAGCCGAACATCAAAACACAGCCCACGGGGAATTCAATATGGACAAGTACCGAATATTAGAAATATTCGGAAAATATGACAGTGTAAGGCAAAGGTTCTGTTGATCTCTAATCCGACAAGAGGGTGAACTATCACGAAATATTGCCCAAGGCTCGGAATAAAAATCCGCAGAAAGTTAAAGCCACGTGGTAGTTGTGTAGGTTATCGTATGGTCGGCCCCGTCCGACTATACTGCTCCGCTCACTGGTTTTTATTCTGAAGTTCCCTACAAAAAACTGTTATATCATGTAAAACGCAAAAAATCGCAGTTTGAAACCTATTGGAATCAATTTTGAAGGCTTTCATTAATATATTTCAGCCGTCAAAAGATCAGACAAATTCAAACATTTTAGTAAAAGTCTATCTAAAATTACTTATGTTTAACAAATAAACATATTTCTTTGATTATAGTCAACCATGTAAATTTTGAATCGCTACACAAACGTATTAACAAATATTATTTTTTAAATAAACAGCACACACCACCACCAATACTCCCCATGTTTAATTTTTATGTTTATGCTTTGTATTTAGCGGTTTCAAACGTTTTAAAATACGCCTTAATTTCTTACATTTTTTATTTCTTTAATTTTATTTTCAAAGTTACGATTTTCACCGCATTTAGGATACTTTTACGCAAAAAATCTTACAGAATCATAAATTTTGACATGTTTTCATTTTAATGCCATTAAAAAAGATATTATTTTCCAAAATTGAAAAAATGACTTTTTACCTAAAAAACTGTCCAAATTACCTATAGTGCAGTGTGGTGAAGGGTATAAGAAGAAATTTTATAATTTCTTCACAATTGAAAAAATCAATGAAAAGTAATTTTTTGTAATAAATCTCACTTTTTGTTCCCACGATTTTCATTCAATAAATTCTATACTTGGACACCCCTCCCTTGAATTATGAATTCAGTAATATATAAACCTTTATTATCATATAAATCTGAATAATTAAATAATAATGAATAATTAAGTCAAATAACCTTTAACATATTTTATTTAGAATATATAAAAAACTATTTACTTATTTTGTCTTCTCTATTTTAATTTCAGATTCCAAATTTTACACTGTGCCGTACACCTTGTTGCCTTTGTCGGTATTGCCTGGTTGCTGTGGTCATTTTTGAAATTTATTTTCCTGTCATAGTGATATTTCCCAAGGAAGTGGATTATGTTTAGTTGTTTAATGTGTATTTTTTTAATTTTTGCATTTTAGTTAATAAGATTTTCTCGCCCCTTTACTAACTACATCATGGATTTGCTAACAATAAATAAACAAATTTGTTTTGGTATTGAATTGTTATCGTTGTTGTTATTTAAATATGGGAAAGGCAAAAAAAAAAAAAAATATTATTAAACAATTAATAGCAGCAATGCTTTCGTTTTAAGTAACTAAACAAAACTTGCACAACAACAACATTTGTATTATTTTTTATTAATTTTTTTAATAATGGAGAAAAGGGCAAACAACCTGTAATGCAAGTCGCCTTTCTATCTATCAATCAAGAAAAATAGGAAAAACGGTTCAATCAATATTTAATTAAAGGTCAGTGTATTGGAAATTGCATAATATTGTCGATTACAATTCATGAATATCGAAGTGTGTCTTTATTTCCTCGGTTATATTTAAATTGTTGTTGTTATTGTTGTAAATTAAAATACTTAAATTCTCGGTATTTAATTTATTCTGTATTGAATTTATGTGTGGTTGTGTTGTTGCTGCTGTTGTTGTTGTTGTTGTTGTTGTTCGTGATTTCATTGGAAGCGTTACAGTAATAAAATACCCACTAATAATCCGTCTACAATAGATAATAATTTAGATTTTTCTAGTCTCGCATTAAATAATTTGTATTTTGTTTTCATTATTTTATTAAATCTTCATTATCTGATATTGCCGGTTTTGGTGAATTGGAGATTGAATAATTAATAAAAACAGAAAGAAATTAATAAAATATTATTTTGTTGAACCTGTTAATGGGAGATTATACAAATTTTCAATATTGAAATTTGAACTTATTAATTATATAATTTTGAAGACAATATTTGTTATAGGCGTCCATTTGGGAATAATCTATAGAACTGAAAAAAATATTTGGGGAATAATCCACAGAACTTAAAAAGAAAATTTTGGGAATAAACCACAGAACTGAAAAAATATTTTTGGAATAATTATTGGACATGAAAAATATTTTTTAAAAATCCACGCCTATTGGCAGTCCCTGAAAAAATATATTTTTAAACCAGTTAGCAGAGCAGTATAGTCGGACGGGGCCGACCATACGATACCCTACACAACTACCACGGAACTCTAACTTTCTGCTGTAGTTTATTCCGAGCATGGACAATATTTCGTGATATTTGCACCCTCTTGCCCCATTAGAGGTCAACAGCACCTTTTCCTTACACTGACATATTTTCCGAATATTACTAATATTCAGTCCTTCTAATTACTTGTCCATATTCCCTTCACCGTGGGTTGTGTTGTGATGTTCGCTTTCAATTGTGGCCTATAGATCAACTCGAAAAAACACAAAAAGATATGTTTTCGGTCCATTTCATCCCAAAATGATTATGTGATCATCACCGAAAATTATAGGCATTTTGCTCGTCCCTAACTGGAATCTCATGGAAAATTTCAAAGCAATCAGCGCTATAATTCCGCACTCTAGTGTGGTAATGGGTTACTAAATAATATATAAGTACGTAAGTACCCGTAAATATTTATGCTAACTCCCACATCCGAGTACATACGACAATATAATTCGTATTAATTTAAAGGTCAACCACTCCTCTTGGATCAATATCAACTTCTCGGGTCTATGTCCTTCAGGAGTAAACATATACTCCATAGAATACAAATTTAGTCATTTTTTACACAAAAGTATGGGTCCATTTGACCCGCTAAATATTGAACGTTCCTTATCAAAACATGCATGCTTATTCACTGGCCCGATCCCCTTCTCCATGCAAAAATTTGCGGTGTTTGGGCCATAATTGCGGCCCCTGGAGCGACCAGATATTAACCGATCTTTTCCAAAAACAATAGGGGTCTTCATTGGCTAGAACCTACATGCAAAATTTCGTGAAGATTGGTGGGTCTAGGACCAATATTTCGCGGCGTTACAAACTTTTGGGGCTGCACAAAGCTATAATACCCTGACAACATAGTTGTGTAGGGTATAAAAATCCACGCCTATAGGTAGTCCCTGAAAAAATATATTTAAAAAAATCCACGCCTATTGGTAGTCCCAGAAATACATATTTAAAAAAATCCACGCCTATTTGTAGACCCAGAAAAAAATATTAAAAAAACCACGCCTTTGGTACTTACTTACTTGTGACAGAACTTTTGCTCCATAAGCCGAGCTTAAACAAGTTTTTCGTAGTTTTTCTAATTTGAAAGACCATATTCGGCAATGTTGTCTTCCACTTGGTCTTTCCATCTTATTCGTGGCCTTCCTCTTTTGCGTGAATCATCAGCTGGTTCACTTTTATATGCCTTCAGGGCTGAGACATCTTCATCTATTCTCACAACTTAACCTAGCCAACGTAGTCACTGCAGCTCAATACGTCCAACAATGTCGATGCACGAGAATAGCTTGTACAACTCATGGTTCATTCGAAAGCGAAATTCACCGTCAACGCAGATCGGCCATTTACTGCCAGACCCACTTTGGCAGACTCCTTCTCAATTTGTTCAAAGGAGGCTGTTACCGCTCTCAGTGTTCGACCCATTATGTCCATGTCATTTGCGTAGTCGGGTAACATGTGTTGTTTGGTGTACAGAGTTCCATTTCTGTTCACTTTTGCCTCTCGTATGACCTTTTTCAGCAGGATGTAAAAAAGGTCACACGACAAACTGTTACCTTGTCAGAGTCCTCTTTCGGTATTAAAGAGCTCCGAGAGGTCCTTTCCCACTTTAACTGCTGATCTTGTGCCAGTTAAAGTTATCCTGCATAGCCGAATTAATTTTGCAGGAATGCCAAACGCAGACAAGGCTTTAAACACCTCTGAACGAATTGGGGTGTCAAATGCGGCTTTATAGTCGACGAATTGGTGGTATGTGTCGATGTGCTTTTCGTGGGACTTTTCCAGGATTTGGCGCAGAGTGAAAATTTGGTCAATGGTGGATTTGCCAGGTCTGAAGCCGCATTGATATGGTCCAATAATGTGATTGACCATTGGATTCAATCGTTCACACAGCACACTGTATAGCCCTTTATATGCGATGGGAAGGAGACTTATTCCTCTATAGTTGGCCCATATCGTCTTGTCCCTTTTTTGTGCACGGCACACAGGATGCTGAGGTTCCAATCATTGGTTCCTGCATTGCTCTAGCCGAATTGTACTAATCAGCTGGTGCATGCTCCTGACCAGCATCTGACAACCAGTCTTGAATAGTTCGGCTTGTAACCCATCGGCACCCGCTGCTTTATTATTCTTCAGCCGATTAATTACTATTCTGACCTCATCTTGGCTATACACTCTATACCATCACCTCTTATTGGTTCTAGGGTATCTTCTTCACCGCCACTATTTGATACCACAAGTTTTTCAAAATGCTCCTTCCAGATCCTCAACACGTTGGCTGTATCTGTCACCAGGTTTCCTTCTTCATCTCTACAGGAGGATGTGCCTTCGGTTTGCTGTTTTACTCGTTGGTAAAATTTCTGGACTTTATTTTGACTCCTGTACATCTCGATTTGCTCACGCTCACGTTTTTCTTGTTCTTTCTACTTTTTTCTTAAAAAACACGTTTCTCCTCTCTCCTTTTCTCCCGATAATTCTCCATCACATTACACGTTGCTACTGTCTGCAGGGTTGCCCTATACGCTGCGTTTTTCACATCAGTAGCAATACGACACTCCTGATCGTACCATGGGATTCTTGATGGTGGTTTTTGGTATCCAAGTGTTGCTTTTGCTGCAGTTTGTAGAGAGTGGACAATTCTTTGCCATTGTGCTACTATATTATTATCGGGACAAAGGGTGCTTTCGTCAAGCAGTTGGGTAAGTTGAGCGGAGTAGGCTTCTGCTATCTTTTGTGTTTGCAGCTTTTCGACGTCAAATTTCCGTGTTGTGTTAGATCGAACCTTTACTGCAACATTAAGACGAGTGTGAACCTTGGCTGCTACAAGGTAATGGTCTGAATCGATATTCGTTGCCGAATCGATGGGGTTTCCGCGTTGTGTTAGATCGCACCTTTACTGCAACATTAAGACGAGTGCGAACCTTTGCTGCCACAAGGTATTGGTCCGAATCGATATTCGCTCCTCGGATCGATCGAACGCCTAATACACTGGATGAATGCCTTCCGTCTATCACAACATGATCAATTTGATTTCTCGTTGTTCGATCGGGAGAAATCCAAGTGATCTTGTGTATATCGAGATGCTTGAATCTGGTGCTGCTAACTACCACATTTTTTGCTGCCGCGAAGTCAATCAACCTCATGCCGTTGTCGCATGTTTCTTCATGAAGACTGAGTTTTCCAACGGTTAGGCCAAAGACATTTTCCCTTCCGATTTTTGCATTAAAATCTCCTAACAGAATTTTAATGCCATGACCAAGACAGCGATCATATGCTGTTTCTAAGCGCTCGTAAAATATGTTTTTGGTCTGCTCATATTTGTCTTCGGTCGGAGCATGGGCGCAAATGAGACTGATGTAGAAGAACTTCGCTTTTATACGAATTATAGCAATTCGCTCATCTGCTGGAGTGAATCTGGAGACAAGGTCTTTTATTCTCCTCTTAACCATAAATCCGCAGCCAAATTCACGTCTCGTTTAATGGCAACTATAATACAGGGCGTAATCGTCTCTCTTACGCCTGTCCCTTTCCATAGCATTTCCGGTAAGGTAATAATATCGGCTTTGTACTTCTCGAGTACATCGGACAAAGCGAGAACTGCGCCTGTTCCGTACAACGGCGCATATTCCAAGTACAGATTCACAGATCGTGGTCCTTTATACGTTTGCGGGGGTCGTCAATATTAGGTGGGTTTGGTTTTCTTTTTTTTTTTTTTTTTTGTTTTTTCATAGTAGGAGGGATTTTTCGAGTGTGGGCAACTAACCCGACGCCTCAACCCATTTTTATACCCTCCACCATAGTATGGAGGGTATATTAATTTTGTTTTTCCGTTTGTAACTCATCGAAATAATCATTTCCGACCCTATAAAGTATATATACTCTTGATCGGCTTAAAATTCTATGACGATATAGCCATGTCCGTCTGTCTGTCTTTTCACCTGCGGAGGATAGCGAGATAAAAAATTTAAACGTAAGGTTCGATAATGAACTATAACCCGCATTTAGGTATAGTCCCTGTGTGGGAGGTACCAGAAGGAGTGGACATATATTCCCCATCATCGAACTTTAACTAAGTTTGGAAGAAATAATAAGATGGGCAAAATTTGGAAAAAATCAAAATTTTCTGAAATGGATTTGGTTTAAAGAAACATGGGGTCTAGAACCAATATTTCGATGATGCACATTTTCACAAAGTGTATACACCCTCCTTAGCCATAATGCTGAGTCTATAATTATCCATTAACAATTTCTGAAATTTGTATTATGGTTACCAAATGAGCTTGTAGAAATGTCGGTAAAAGTCCACTTTTTGGTATTTTCCCTATATATTCATTACAAGTCTATAGATATAAATATGTATATAAATATACTGACAGGTCAGTACATATTAGCTCACTATTTCAACGGGTGATGAAAATAGCTACCCCAGGTGACACCACGGGGAGGTCAGTGCACACAATTGAGTTGAAAGAGGGACCAAGATGAGCCTGGAGTTCGCCATGTTAAAGCCAATCAGAGCCGTTGCTTGGTATCTATCATCTCCTACGCCACGCCTTTTGTAGGCAATGAAAAAATATTTTTTAAAAAATCAGCGCCTATTGTTGGACATGAAGAATATTTTATAAAAAAAAATCTATTGGTAGTCCCTGAAAAAATATTTTTAACATATCCACATATTCCAAAATCCGTTCGAAAAAGATTAAAAGCCAAATCCCCCATCTTAAATATTTTTAATTGCGCCAGAATAAGATAAATAGGTGAAATAAAAACAATATCAATAAAAGACAACATTTTTATTAGATCTACATAGGGAAAATTCCGCAATTGTTTTGAATGTACAAAACTGACCAGATCGTCTATTTATTACCGCAATATAATATTTTAACAACCGGCTCTAAATCAAGCTAGTTTTGAAAAAAAGTACCAAATATATTTGTATGCACGAACAGAGATGTTCTTGGCTGAACTATAAATTTATTAATACGATCCATTCCCAAATTATATAAAAAATTCGAAATTAATTCAGGCATTGAATTCAACAAACATGAAAACGAAACGAAAAAAAAACTAAAAATTAAATAGGTGAAATAATTAACCGTTTCTAATAATGAGTTCAATAAAATGAAACTAAACAAAAAATAAAACAACAAAAAATAATAATAAAAAAACAACAACAACAAATCAAATATCACAATCGTGTTTGGGATACATGTTTTGCTATTAGCATAAATCATTACGATACTAAGCTGGAGCATATACCGGCCGACAGACAATCGTCCGGTCAGACAGACATAGAAATGTACAAAGTGTAAGAGTATTGAAAATTACTTAAATTCGATTTTTATTTTTTATTTATTTTTTTTTTTTTGTTATTTTACGAATGACTTACGTCGGGAATATATACATTTCATTTTACATACAACAACAAGAAGAAGAACAACAGCACGGCCACGGTAGGAATTTCTTGGGACAACATTTATTAGCAGCGTCTCAGCGATCGATCAAGCAAAGCTTCACACGCTGACGTCCGTCCGTACGGCTGGGTAATGCAACAACGGCTAATGTTCGCTTCGCTGTAGACCACTTACGCAAAATAAGCCGAGCCGGTTTAAGTTTGAATCACAGTTAGGTTTGAAATCGAAACCGAAACAGAAGTGCATATATAAAAGACGACAATTGAAATTTCATTTCTATTTGCTGATAGAACGTAGAGCAAGCAAGCGGTCACTTTGTCAATTTACTTTTCACGGCGCGGAAACAGTTGAGTTGCGCATGCGTTATAATTAAAATTAAATAATAATTTCGTAATAAAAACGAAAAGTATAACGAAATAAAAATAAATAAAAAATTAAAAAATAATACATTTAAAAATTAAATTATTTAAATCATAATTTTCTGTGTAATTAAAAAAAATAAAATTCTAAAAATAAAACATGGTGAACACTATGCAAAATAATGTCTTAGAAATGGATACAAAAATCCAAAATTTTTTCCGTAATAAAAAAGTGTTCATCACTGGCGGTACCGGATTCTTGGGAAAAGGTGTGTGTGTCATATTAATACTATTTTTTTATTTAACTAAAACAATAAAAAAATGTGTCATCTCTATTCTGTTGGCATCGACTAAACTTGGGCATCAATTAAAAATGTTAAATTATCCATATAAGACGTGGCCATAAATATACACTTTTAAAGTCACACATATCTAATATTTATTTATGATATTAAAATTAAAAAAAAAGTGTTTGTGTTTTTAATAATGGAAATGATACAACAAATTTTATGGACTATATTATTAAAAAAATATTTTTTATTTAATAAAAAATATATTGTGAAATAAGAACTGTTTGGTGAGAAATTTTCCCCTGGAAGGATTTGAAATATGAAAATTCATATAAATTATATTTAAAACTCCTACAAAAAGAAGTGAAATATGTGATCGAATTCCGAACTGATTCATCGGAATTAGTACTTCGGTTAATAAAAAATTAAATGGCACCAATGACTGTGTGCACAACAATTTCTCCGATCTTATGGTTAACAACATTATTTTGAAACCCTGCAGGATTTGGGATTAATTGTTTAACTGCCAATGGATTTAAAACAATAATCTCTCTTGAAAATCTAAAAAAATATGTATTTTTTTATTTTTTAAATCCCAATCATTGTCAAAGTTTCCTTATCCTTAAGAAATAAGACAATATTAATTTGTACAACTAAGGGACAAAAATTTCCGTTAATTCGATCCTCATTAAATGTTGGATGCAAATGTTGTTGAAAGCTAAGTTTTAGAAATCAATCATAGGTATTGATTTCTAAAATGGATATATCCTATCCATTATGAATAATATGGAAAATCTGGAAAAATTGACTAAATATTAGATCGATATTTCAATTAATATTATAGTCACGCCAAATGGCATTCATGAGACAAGTGAAATTGGCCTCCATATACGTCTCCAAAAATAAATGATTTCGACTGTGTTTCAATTTATTCGGAAATTTGATTTTTATCCTGATCAAATATTAGTTACTAGCGAAGTTCCCGCTAATTCGTATGCGGAAAAAATACAAAACTAATAAATAATATTTTATATGGAAATCGTGAATACCAAATAGTAATACTGTAATGGTTGTACTATAATTCCACTATTCCTACATCTAATATCGAGATTATTATTTGGTACTCTTCATACACATAAGGTCTAATTTCCGAAATGTCTTTCTTATTTTCATTATACAGATTCAATAGTGATCAGAATTCCAATTATATAGTTTAGCAAATACTAACAGGTTTCACCAAGAAGCATGAACTTTTTAAAGTTAGTTTTTCTATGGAACTACCAGACCAAGAAGCGTGTATTTTTGAAGAATATTCAGACGTAGATTTTTAAAACTTTTTAGTCGTCTATCTGACCAATTGAATATTTCAAGAACATTTTGACCAAGGTTGACATTTTTCAATTCAATTTTACGCATCGAAATTTCCCTATATTCCACGCTGTGAGTTTTATTTTCCGATGTTGAAAAGTGTACATCTGTAAACAAATTAAAAAGTCCTAAGTTTTGGCTTCCAGTGTCAGACAAAAGGAAACCAGGTAGACACGTGGGAACTTTGGTATGCATAGAATCCCTTTCTGAGACGATTTATGCACGTCGTCCGTCTGTTGATGTAAAATATACAGGTGGCATATATGATCCGATTTTGAGGAATTTTGGTAAAGCTGAAATCTGCATATATTTCGATTTAAGGGGACCCCCCCATTCTCGGGGTCAAAATTGTTGCTGATATAATTCGAATCTGCAATGATTAAAGAATGTCTCTACAAAATTTCAAGTGAAAATCTCAAGAACTCTTGAAGATATAGCCGATTTATTGTGTCAGCATCAAGTGACGGCTAAAGGGCTTCTCAAACTTTAAACGCGTTTTTCTCTAAACATTTTTTTTGCGAATGGCGGGCACGATAACTCAAAAACTAATAATCCAATCGGTTCCACATTTTACAACGTTTCTCTGGGAGTGTATAGCTCTCGTAGGAACTAGGATAAAGCCAATCGGTGAAGATCTACCTTATTTTTTAACTTGGTTTTTGGTAAAAAATCGGCGATTTTCCAAAAATATTTTTTCAAAGGTCCACCATTTTGTTAATTTTAGATCGAAGTCAATAATCCTAGTTCATACGAGGGCCGGACATGTACTCTTTCTAACACCGTTAGAATTTTCGGATTCCGATGTTCCAGTGAGGAGTTATCATGCCCGCCATCAAAAATAAGGACTTTTCTTTAATTACAAAAAACAACAACAAAACAATAACAAAAATTTTTTGTAAATTATTTTTCTTCTCTTTTAAATCTTCAAGTATATATGTGTTAAGTTACAAACCTTAACAAGCATTTGTAATCATTTACCAGCCCATTGAAAATCTTGAAAAATTAAAATCGAGAATGGGGGGGGTTCCCTTAAACGAAATTTTGCATAGCCTATTGAATTAAGCATAGAATGACATATGCTATGTTTCGTCGAAATCGATGCAGATTAAGATATAGCTCCCATATATATTTTAGTTTCTGGTATTAAATTTCGGTTATACCCGTTCATATTTCTGAAATTATCCACATAATACCCAACGTTTGTTCTATTGCACAGCGTACAAAAATAATTATGAAATATCGTGTGTAACATTTGTAATAAATCGATACAGATTTAGATATATATACCATCGATTTCGAATATATATAGCTACCATATGTGTTTTCAAACCGATTAGCACATGCCAATTCTCCTTTAAATTGAACCAGATTTACACTATGGACCTCATTCTCTCTACCTGAAATGGACTTTTGGACTGGATTCCGGTCCGATGTTCTGGTATGAAATATGCATATTAAATTAGGACACAAAAATTGACGAAAGTGGGTTTTTTATTATCAGAACAAAAAACCGGTTAAACAAATAAGTAGAAATGTCGGTTATTTTAGACGGACCGAACTTTTTGGAAGTATAAAACGAAATACCAAACTAATGACAACCAAATTGGAAACTTGGTCTGGAACCTTCAACATACCGAATATGAGGCGTGACCATTGTATGGGGGCTATGAAACATGAACTTGTATTGAAAATCTTCTATGGAGGTCTCGCAATGTGGCCACTCCGTTATGCTAAAATAAAGCCACTTCTTTAAAAAAATTCAATATACCTACATAAGTTCTGCAACTTTACATGGAGGCTACTTCCAATGAAGTTTGTACATGAAATTCTTAAAAAGGTGCCGAGCAATAAAAGTAGAGCAATTTTGATATTTTTGATACAAAACATCGAAAATACAATATAACAAATCAAATCCAATTCGGTTGAAAAACGTAACGACATTACTATTTTTTGGCCGGGAAATTTGCTACCCGAAAAGAACGCGTAGTTTATAAATGTGTTAAAACTATCCAAAATATCGATACCGAAAATTGGTAGGTACTCTGGTAACCCTAAGAATTGGAAAAATTTGCTAGAAGATTTTCTACCCGCTCAAAAGTACAAAATTACAGCCAATTGCAATCTCGAAACTTCCAAAAAATACCGAAGGTAGTGTATCTCGGAATAGTAGCAATGTACGTTCAACATTTCAAAGCTCTATCTTAAGTACGGGGAACACTATCGTGATTTCAACAGAGATATTGGTAGAAAGTCAGACGGATATGGCTAAATCGACATAAATTTTTTTACTGATCAAGATGGATGGATGGCAAAATGAAACTAAAATTTTATGGCATGTCTGTCCTGAAGAAGTCTAGGGTCTATGAACGTGGATGTGATGACTTTTATGTGGTCGTATACGGAAGATATACCAAAATCTAGGGGTATGACAATTATAAATATCTTCTTTTCCGTTTTGTTGTGCCGTCTTCTGGCCATATTTGTGGTCCGAACTAATCAAATAATTATAATTAATATGAGGTAGTTAAATGTTTTAAGAGGTGATATTGTATATATCGTGGACCATTCCATTAAAACAAAATATTTGTATCTAATATTTATTGTCACAAAATTCGAACAATTAAAAAATTCTAACTTTTGTCCAAGTGTACATTTGTCCAAAGGTACCTTAAAACCAGTGAGCGGAGCAGTATAGTCGGACGGGGCCTACCATATGAAACACTACACAACTTTCGCAACATTCAATTTTAGCATGTCCGTCTGTCCGTCCGTCCATGTATTTTTGTGAACAAAATACATGTCGCATTTATAGACCGATTTAAATGAAATTTTGCACAAGTCACTTATTTGGCCCAAGGACGAACTCTATTGAGATATAGATCCCGTGTATAGTTTCGTCCGATTTTATGTAAGTGGTGCACCAAAATTGGGAGTTTGGTCCGATTGAGACAAAATTTTGCACAGAGTACTGAATTAGGTCTAGATAGATATATGCCAAGTTTTGTTGAAATCGGTTAAGATTTAGATATAGCTCCCATATATATAGTTTCGGCCGATTTTATTCAAGTGGAGCACCATACTGCCATTATTGGTGCGGTTGGGACAAATTTTGCACATAGTAATGACTTAGTTCCAGATTTATATATGCGAAGTTTTGTTGAAATCGGTTCACATTTAGATATAGCTCCCATATTGTTTCGTATATTTGTCCGATTTGGACAACATATTGCACAGAGTTCTGAATTAGGTCCAGACTGATGTCTGCGAAGTTTAGTTAAAATCGGTTCAGATTTTGTATAACTCCCATATATAGTTTCGCGCTCGAAGCCTGGGCAAAAATTCGAGGTCTTCAATGGTCAGAACCCATCCTACATGCAAAATTTCGTGAAGATTGGTCCATAACTGTGGCCTGTTGAAATTTTATTAAATTGTTTTGTGAAGCATTTGGAATAATTCGGACGTATCCGATAGTTCTACATAATAAGGGATGTCTATTGAATTTAGTTCGAAGGACAAGGAATGGAGTTAGACGGACGAAAGTTCTACACAAAAATTCCTCATTCGATTTTACTGAATTATAATATCAAAAAATTCATATTTTAGCTACAGAACAAGATATGAAGCTATCTCTTCGTGTAAAATAAAGGCGACAGCAAAAAAATTATAACACCACCACTTCTGGGTTTTTTTTTTATTTCCAATTGGAATTTTTCACCCCAGACCATGGCCTCGATTTGTTCTGACTGTGTTATTTATATAGGTCCAATTTCTAATCACTTAGATGTGATTTCAAATATCGTTTTTTTCGTTAATGTGCTTATTTTGATCAAATCTCTAAAATAAGAAAGCTTCTAAATTTTCACCATTTTTGAAGTAATTGTAATAAATTGTATATGTAAATATTGATACAATTTTTATTTATAAATGTATTTTTTGTAATTCAATTTGCAATTAATGTATTATTATTTTTTTTTTTTTGCTATTCATTACAGTATTTATTGAGAAACTACTACGCACCACAGATGTTGAACGTATTTATGTGCTGGCTCGAGCTAAGCGTGGCACTACAGCCACCGATCGTATGGCACAGATCTTAAAAGATCCAGTAAGTCATAGTTGCTAAATCTTCGACATGTAATTGAAATAAATAAAAAAAATCAAATTTCACAATTCTAGCTCTTTGAAAAATTACACACCGTACGATCGGATCCAATGAAATATATAAAAACCATAGAAGGTGATTGTACGCTGCCGAAATTGGGTATTTCTCCCGAAGATCGTAAAGAGCTAATCGAACAGGTTGATGTGGTGTTTCATTGTGCGGCCACAGTGCGGTTCAATGAACCGCTAAGCAATGCAACACAAATCAATGTGGCAGCGACAAGAGATATGCTGGACATGGCCAAAGAAATGAAAAACTTGAAGGTGAGTGTGCGTTTATAAAAGAATTAAATGTAAGGAAAAGGTGTTATAACAAATTGCATTTTAAATATTTTATATAAAAATCATTCTATTCTTTTTATTTTATTCTTTATGATAATTGTAAATAGACTGCATTTTTCCTATTTTTTAAAGTTTCCTATTTATTTTTTATTTTAGTCCTTTGTCCACGTTTCCTCAGCCTTTGCCAATTGTGTGGTCATCGATGCCGAAGAGAAATTCTATACGCAACATTTGGGTATTACGAGTGATAAGTTATTGGATTTGAAAGATAAATTAGGCAAAATAGCATTTGATGCAATGGAAAAAGAATTGGTTGGAAAATATCCCAATACTTATTGCTATACCAAATCGGTGGCCGAAGAGGCAGTACAACAAGTTGGCAATTCCATACCAATATGCATATTTAGACCTGGAATAAGTAAGTATAGAACAAATTATATACTTTTAATACCAATTGAATTAGCTATCTGTGTCCGTTCGTCTGTCAATTATAAATAAAAAATCCACGCCTATAGTAGTCCATGAAAAAATATAAGGAAAATTCAAAAGTCGGACGGGGCCGACTATATGATACCCCTCACCACGTTGGGTACATACACGAGATGTTAATATCTACAATATTCTGTAGATACAACAGACATAGAATCTTTGGAGGACCATTGAGATGGAATCGGGCGAAATTAAATGTGCTATCTAGATAGATATTTGAAGCAATTGAAAAAAAAACATATACATATACATACAATTCTTCAATGAAAAATTGCATGTCAAACTTGCAGACTTGGATTCTTTGGTGTACCATTTGTATGAAATCGAGTAAAATTATGTATGGGCGCTATATATAAACACATGGACCTAATTGAGCAACCTTTGCATACACCATTTGTTTTTTATTATCACTCTAAATTTAATTTAATAACCTCTGCCAAATTTCGTGTAAATCGAACAAACATAGGCCCTTCGGTGCACCATTTACATAAAATCGAACGAAAATATATATACGACCTATATCAAAATCTGAACCGATTTCAACAAACCTTATCACACATCATTTTTTTTCCTCAATTGCATTCGCTATGCAAAATTTTGCTCAATCGGCGAAATATTGGGAGGTTGGTGTATCATTCACAAAAAAAATCGGACGAAACAATGTATGGGAGCTATATCTAAATCTGATCTGATTTTTAACAAAACTTCGCAGACATCAATCTGGACCTAGTTCTGTACTCTGCGCAAAATTTTGTCCCAATCGGATAAATATTGGGAGTCTGGTGAATCACTCAAAAAAATCAGACGAAAGTACATATGGGAGCTACATCTAAATCTGAACCGATCTTAACAACTTTTAGCAGACATCAATCTGGACCTAATTCTGTGCAAAATTTTGACCCAATCGGACAAATATTGGAAGTCTGGTACATCATTCACATAAAATCGGACGAAACTATATATGGGAGCTGTATCGAAATCTGAACCGATTTTAAAAAAACTTCGCAGACATCTGTCTGGACCTAATTCAGTACTTTGTGAAAAGTTCTATCTCAATCGGACAAATATTGGGAGTTTGGTGCATTCATTCACATAAAATCAGACGACTCTATATATGAGAGCTATATCTAAATCTGAACCGATTCCAACAAAACTCCGCACACATAAGCATGCACCTGATTCAAAAATTTGTCTCAATCGGACAAATATTGGGAGTCTTTTGCATCATTTACATAAAATCGGACGAAACTACGTATGGGAGCTATATCTAAATCTGAACCGATTTTCTCCATTTTCAATAGGGTTCGTCCTTGGGCCATATAAGTGAACTGTGCCAAATTTCTTCCAAATCGGATCCCAAATGCGACCTGTACTTTGTTTACAATTTAACTTGGACAGACAGAAGGACGGACGGACATTCATAAATCGACAGAGAAAGTGATTCGATTCATATTCTCAAAAGGAACCATGGGTCTCTCGATTTCTTTTGTCTCTTACAAACATATGCACAAACACCACAGAGTGGTGAAGGGTATAAAAATCCAAGAAATTCAGTACATAATAGCACTATCCGTACATTTTTGAAATAGGTTTCCAACCTCCGTTTTCGTATCAATCGCCCAATAGCGAAGGTAGACCTTTTTTAGATCTTCTGGCCCCTTTTTTCTTAGTTCTTAATGCTCATGTTTTGCGGCATTAGGACAATCACATTCAATTTTAAACATTCGGTTGCGCTCTTTGTCGTATCAACACTTTTTTGATATATTGTACTTAGCAATAATATCGAAATAATTTGGAAAATACATATGCGAATTTTGTAACATCAATGCAGAGGTCGGTGGAAGTTTCTGAATTTAAGGAAACAATGCAATGCAAAACTAGTTACAATCGTATGAGTCGGCGGTTATTAGCAACAGAAACAGTAGTCAAGCAAAACGGCTTTTATCAATGAGAGAGAGAGAGAGAGGAAAAATGAGCGCAAATAGTGGTAAAGTTGAGCAAAGTAAGAACATGGATGTGATATTAATGAAATGTTTACATTTTTTGGAAAAAATTGTGACATTCTCTTCATTATAAGAATTTTAACTTGTATCCTAGCGATTTACATGTACAATATGAAAAAAATAACTAAAAATTATGAAAATATTCATAAAAAATTGTTTTCTATGTCTTTTATATTTCTAGTTCTGGCCACAAGTGAGGATCCCATACCAGGCTGGATTGATAATTTATATGGTCCCAATAGTATTGTCTATGGTTGTGCTTATGGTGTGTTGCGGGTTATGTATGCCAGACCTAATCAAAATGCTGCCTATGTACCGGTGGATTATTGTGCCAATATGATGATGGCCTGCGCCTGGGAAACTGCCACTACTGTTATACAAAAGTAAGCTTTCTGAAGACCTCATCGAAATTTTTATAAAGTATTTTGTATTTTTAGTCCACCCAAAGAACCACGCATCTATACTTTGGTGCCACACAAAACAAACGAACTGGATTGGGGTACCTTTAAACATTATGCTGTGGAACATGGTTTCAAAATGCCGCTACCAAATATGATTTGGTATCCGATATTGTTGTTTGCTGAAACATATATTGGTTACAAGCTATTGACATTGATTTATCATACGCTGCCGGGATATTTAATTGATTTTGTTTTGCTACTAATGGGAAAACCTACAAGGTAAGAATTCATACTTGTTTCTTGAAAATCTGTTTTTATAATTGAATGTATCTTCTTGCAGAATGACCAAAACCTATAAGAAAATCCACACACAATGCAGTATGTTACGTTACTTTTTGGCCTTCGATTTTACCTTTGACATGACCAATTGCTATAACCTGTGGGATTCAATGTCAGCGGAAGATAAGAAAATCTATAATTTCGATATGTCCAAATTGGATTGGAGCCGGTATTTCTATGACGATTTGAAGGGCATGCGTCGTTTTATTGCCAAAGAGGATCCCAAGTCCATACCTCAGGGTATGAAAATGTTGAGAATGTAAGTGTAGAGCTATACTTAGGATATGGAGTTTTCAAATAATAAAAAACGTGTTTATATTTTGCAGATTCCGCACCCTTAACTTCATTGTCCATGCCCTGTTCATTGGCGGTATGCTGTGGCTGACATGGAGTCTATTGAAATATATTTTCCTATAGTTCCTGAACCAATCTACCTAATTAAATGCATAACTCATTTGTGGTGTTCCTTTCAGGGGTCATATTATACAAATTCATAATCATCATTTAGTTATAAGAAGATTAGACACAAATATTTAAGAGATTAATTTATAACTTCAATAAAAATGATTTTATTTAAAGAAATTAAAAAAAACTTAATTTTACAAATGTGTATTAAAAAATATATGTTTTCTAGGAATATTAAATGTGTCGATTTTTATACCCTACACAACTATGTTGTCAGGCCGCAAAATACATTTCTCGACTAGCTGAGTCGATCTAGACATGTGTGTCCGTCCTTCCGTCTGTCCATTATAATTTGTAAACACAGTTATGGACCAATCTTCACGAAATTTTGCATGTAGGATGGGTTCTGGCAAATGAAGACCCCTATTGTTTTTGGAAAAGATCGGTTAAATGGGCCAAATATTTAATTTTTGTCGGCTCCAGAGGGCGCAATTATGGTCCGAACTTCGCGAAGAAGGGGGTCGGGCCAAAAAATAAGCATGCCTGTTTTTATAAAGATTGATCAATATTTAGCGGATCAAATGGACCCTGATTTGTGTGTGAAAAAATACAAAATTTGTATTCTGTGGCGTGTATATTTACTCCTGAAGGACATAGACCCGAGAAGTTGATACTATATCCAAGAGCAGTGGTTGACCTTTCAATTGATGCCAATTATATTGTCGTCTGTACTCGGATGTGGGAGTTACACTTAAATATTTACAGGTACTTATGTATTCATATATTATTTAGTAACCCATTATCACACTAGAGGGCGGAAATATATTTTGGAATATTCCATGGGGATCCAGGTATGATCAAGGACAACACCTGTAATTTTCGGTGATGATCAGATAACAATAGTCACGACATCACAACACGATCGGTGAAAGCCGAACATTACAACACAACCCACGGGAAGGAATCTGGCCAAGTAATTAGAAGGGTTTTATTGAATATTAGTAATATTTGTTGACCTCTAGTCGGTCAAGAGTGTGCAAATATCGCAAAATATTGCCCAAGCTCAGAATATAGAACAACAGGAAGTTAGATTTTAGATAAACAGGTGGCATTTATGACGCCAATTGGATGAACGTTGGCATTGGTCACTTATTTGGCCCAAGGACGAACCCTATTGAAATTGGGAAAAATCTGTTCAGATTTAGATATAGCTCCCATATATAGTTTCGTCCGATTTTCAGAAAATGGTGCACCAATGTCCCTATATACCATTCGATTTAAACGAAATTTGGCATAGCGTACTGAATCGAGCCTAGAATGATGTGTGCAAAGTTTCGTGAAAATCGGTTCAGATTTAGATATAGCTCCCATATATATTTTCGTCCGATTTTATGTAAATGCTGCACCAGTGTCCCTGTATATCATTCGATTTGATCGAAATTTGGTACAGCGTAATGAATTCGGTATAGAATGAAGTGTGTTCAGTTTTCTGAAAATCGGTTCAGATTTAGATATAGCTCCCATATATAGTTTCGTTCGATTTTATGTAAATGCTGCACCTACATCCCTATATATTATTCGATTTGAACGAAATTTGGCATAGCATAATGAATTAGGCCTAGAATGATGTGTGCAAAGTTTCGTGAACATCGGTTCAGATTTAGATATCGCTCCCATATATATTTTCGTCCGAATTAAGGTAAATGGTGCACCAAAGTCGCTATATATCTTTCGATTTGCACGAAATTTGACACAGCATACTGAATTAGGTCTAAAATGATAAGTGCTAAGTTTCGTGGAAATCGGTTCAGATTTAGATATAGCTCCCATATATATTTTCGTTCGATTTTATGTAAATGGTGCACCAATGTCCCTATATATCATTCGATTTGCACGAAATTTGGCATAGCGTACTGAAGTGAGTCTAGAATGATGTGTGCAAAGTTTAGTGAAAAGCGGTTCAGATTTATATATAGTTCCCATATATATTTTCGTCCGATTTAATGTAAATGGTGTACCAAAGTCCCTATATATTCTTCGATTTGCACGAATTTTAACAAAGCGTAATGAATAAGGTCTAGAATGATGTGTGTTAAGTGTCCTGAAAATCGTTTCAGATTTAGATATAGCTCCCATATATATTTTCGTCACGATTTAAGACAAATGGTGCTCCAAAGTCCTTATTTATCTTTCGATTTGCACGAAATTTGGCACAGCGTAATGAATTAGGAATAGAATGATGTGTGTTAAGTTTTCTGAAAATCGGCCCAGATTTACATATAGCTGCCATATATATTTTCGTTCGATTTAATGTACCAAAGTCCCTATATATCTTTCGATTTGTACGAAATTAGGCACAACGTAATAAATTAGGCCCAAATTGATGTGTGCAAAGTTTCGTGGAAATCGGTTCAGATTTGGATATAGCTCCCATATATATTATCGTCCGATTTTATGTAAATGGAGTACCAAAGTCCCTATATATCTTTCAATTTGCACGATATTTGGCACAGCGTAATGAATTAGGTTTAGAATGATGTGTGTTAAGTTTCCTGAAATCGGTTCAGATTTATATATAGCTTCTATATCTGACCAAATGAAAAATTTAGTATCGGTTGCAGAATGACATATTTATGGATCCAATTTCATTTTACTGGTCCTTTAAAAATTCGACGTCTGTTAGGATTCATCTGTTGAATATAACCAAAGTGGTAAAGGGTATCATATAGTCGGCCCCGTCCGACTTTACTGCTTTCCTTACTGGTTTTAAGTAATATTTTTCCATGACCTACCAAAGGCGTGCATTTTTTAAAGAATATTTTTCCATGGCCTACCAGATTTTTAAAGTTTTCATTTTTATGATTTCAAATCGAATTTTATTAATAACAATCATTTAAATAAATATTCTAATTTTAAATACATTTTTCTCAACACTCAATGACTAATTAAATTAGCTATATTGTGGTCTCTTATGAGCATCATAATGATGTCGTAAACGTCCCAGACGATAACTAGGCAATGGTTTCCATATACTGGGCATAGCCCTTGGTGTTCTTGGCGATGGTGTAATTAGATTGCCATTTGTGTAGGGATGCAACTTTGTATTGTCCACAATTGTAGAACGTTTCCGTTCGTGTTGATTCAAACGATAATTACTGCGAATCAAATGATCCACTCGACGATGGCTTTGTTCCAGTGGAGTACGTGGTGAATATTCATCACAGTTTATAATATCGTCATCATTATTATCATAATTTTCTACGCCATCGTCATCTTCAATTGCGGGAGAAATATCGTCAATTATTATTGTCATGGAGTCCAATGGGGTGCTTGTTTCCAAATTCATCTGAAAATAGTTGTTATTTCTATGCAGAAAATTCTCATAGTCGGGAATAGTGTCCACACTATAACAGGAATTATGTGAATCCATTTTTAAAATTTTCGATGAACTTTTTTTAGAATTTTTTATTTTTAATTTGTTTTTTTTTTTGACGTCAGTATTGTTTTTTTTTTATTATTTATTAATATTACTAATATTTGTATTTTTTATTTTAATTAGTTAAATATTTATTTTAATTAAAATAGTTTGTCTATTGTAACTTTTAAATTGTCACATTTATCCCATGATGTTTGATCATATGTTTTTGTTAGACTCTTCAGTTTTGAGGTTAACCTTAAACTGAACGCTCTGCGTAACGCAAACTGTACGCCGACGCATAGTTACATAGTGTTTAGGAATATAAAGATTTAAAATTGTTGTATGTTGATACCTCCCTTTCTGGATATGAAAACATTGTAGAGCTTGAAAAAAATATTCTTTAAATAATCCACGTCTGTTGTAGAGTTTGAAAACCATATTCTTTAAAAAATCCTCGCCTCCACGCCTCATCTAGAGCTTGAAGAAATATTATTTTAAAATATTTCTTAAAAAATCCACGCCATTTTCAATTTTTTTGTAATAAAAACGAAACTTCCTCCCACAAAAAGCTAAATTTTCGAAAATTAAATTTTCAATAAAGCAACACTTGGGTACCAAAGACAACCAGCAAGAAATCCATGGTACGATCAGGAGTGTCGTAATGCTACGGACATGAAAAACGCAGCGTATAGGGCAACCCTACGGACAGTAGCAACACGTAATGCGGTGTAAAACTATTTGGAGAAGAGGAGAGAGGAGAAACGTAATTTCAGAAAAAATGAAGAAAGAACAAGAAAAACGTGAGCGTGAGCAAATCGAGATATACAGGAGTCAGAATGAAGCCCGAAAATTTTACCAACGGGTAAAACACCAAACCGAAGGCTTTGGTGCAGGCACATCCTCCTGCAATGCGACGGAGAACTATCGGGAGAAGAGGAGAAACGTAATTTCAAAAAAAAAAAAAAAAAAAGAAAGGGCAAGAAAAACGTGAGCGTGAGTAAATCGAGATGTAGAGGAGTCAGAATGAGTTCCGAAAATTTTACCAACGAGTAGAACACCAAACCGAAGGCTTTGGTGCTGGTACATCCTCCTGTAGAGATAAAGAAGGAAACCTGGTGACAGATACAGACAGCGTGCTGAGGATCTGGAAGGAGCATTTTGAAAAACTTCTGGTATCAAATAGTAGCAGTGAAGTGGATACCCCAGAATCAATAGGAGATGATGGTATAGAGTGTATACCACCTAGCCAAGATGAAGTCAGAATAGCAATCAATCGACTGAAGAATAATAAAGCAGCAGGTGCCGATGGGTTACAATCCGAACTATTCAAGACTGGTGGTCAGATGCTGGTAAGGAGCATTCACCAGCTGATTAGTACAATTTGGCTAGAAGAATGCATGCCCAATGATTGGAACCTCAGCATCCTGTGTCCCGTGCACAAAAAAGGAGACAAGACGATATGTGCCAATTATAGAGAAATAAGTCTCCTACCCATCGCATGTAAAGTGCTGGATAGCACATGTGCTGTGTGAACGATTGAAGCAAATGATCAATGACATTATTGGACCATACCAATGCGGCTTCAGACCTGGCAAATCCACTATTGACCAGATTATCACTCTGCGCCAAATCCTGGAAAACAACCCACGAAAAACACATCGACACATTCCACCTATTTGTCGATTATAAAGCCGCATTCGACAGCCCTATCCATTCAGAGGTGTTTAAAGCCGTGCCTGCGTTTGGCATTCCTGCAAAATTAATTCGGCTATGCAGGATAACTTTAACTGGCACAAGATCAGCAGTTAAAGTCGGAAAGGACCTCACGGAGCCTAACTATAGATGAATTAGCCTTCTTCCAATCGCATATAAAGTGCTATCCAGTGTGCTGTGTGAACGATTGAAGCAAATGGTCAATGACATTATTGGACCATACCAATGCGGCTTCAGACCTGGCAAATCCACCATTGACCAGATTATCACTCTGCGCCAAATCCTGGAAAAACCCCACGAAAAACACATCGACACATTCCACCTATTTGTCGACTATAAAGCCGCATTCGACAGTCCTATTCGTTCAGAGGTGTTTAAAGCCATGTCTGCGTTTGGCATTCCTGCAAAATTAATTCGGCTATGCAGGATAACTTTAACTGGCACACGATCAGCAGTTAATGTCGGAAAGGACCTCTCGGAGCCCGAACGAGGATTCAGACAAGGTGACAGTTTGTCGTATGACCTTTTTAACATCCTGCTGGAAAAGCTCATACGAGAGGCAAATGTGAACAGAAATGATACTCTGAACACCAAACAACACCAATTACTCGGCTACGCCGATGACATCGACATAATGGGTCGAACACTGAGAGCGGTAATAGCCACCTTTGAACAAATTGAGAAGGAGTTTGCTAAAGTGGATGCGGCAGTAAACGGCGAGAAGACCAAGCGATGGTATCATGACGTCCAGTAGACTCGGACCAACTGTGGAACTTGAGAACTACAGCTTCGAGGTAGTCAAAGATTTTATATACCTTGGTACCGCCATAAATAAAACGAATGACATCAGTTTTGAAATTAGGAGAAGGATGGCCAACAGATGCTACTAAGGTCTGAGCAAACAACTCAAAAGCAAGGTCACCTCCCGCCAGACCAAACTCACACTCTACAAGACGCTGATACTACCCGTGCTGTTATATGGTTCTGAAGCATGGGTACTTGTGCAAGCAGATGATTCAGCTCTTGGAGTGTTTGAAAGAAAATTCTCCGAAAGATCTATGTTCCGATCTGCGTTGGCGGTGAATAACGCCGTCAAATGAACCATGAGTTGTACCAGCTATTCTCAGACATCGACATTGTTCACGTATTGGGCTGCAGCGACTACGTTGGATAGGTCATGTTGTGAGAATGGATGAAGATGCCCCAGCCCAGAAGGCATATAAGAGCGAACCAGCTGATGGTTAACACAGAAGAGGAAGGCCAAAAATACGATGGAAAGATCAAGTCGAAGACAACATTGCCGAAAATGGTCTTTCATGCTGGAAAAACTGCGCAAATGACCGACGCGCCTGGAAATCTTTTCTAAGCTCGGCTTATGGAACGAAAGTTCTGTCACAAGTCAGCTAAGTAGGTAAGTAAAATTTAAATTCAAATATTCTGGAAAAAATTCACACCTCTTGTGTGGAGGCTTGAAAAAATATTCCTTAAAAAATCCACGTCAAAATTTTCAAATTTTTTTTAATAAAAATTAAATTTCCTCGCACAAGAAGCTAAATTTTCGAAAATTAATATTCAAACTCAATGGCTTATAAATACTATATAAATCGTGCAATTGTGTATTATATTTCATACATAATAATTCCGAATTTTATAATATAGCATGTAAACGACAATGCAACAATTAAATTTAAATCAATTTTATTTTTGTTAAAATTGGAATTTTTTCGAATTTCAATTAGAATTCAAGCTAAAAATATTCTCCCGGTTGAATGTGACGTACAAGATTGGCGAGTGCCTCAGAAATCAATACACCATACGCTGTCGGCAATGTGTCACACAATAATGGTTGTCAACGAACCTAACAGTTGTTTGTAAACATTCCGTGACGTCACAGCAGATACCTTTCTACCATTAAATTACACAATTTAGTCATCTAAGTCAATTTAATTTAAATCAGATTAAGAAAAACAAAAACGAAAAATTAAAACATGTTTTTATTAGACGTCCGTCCGTTGGCTAGATAGATAGATATACAGTCAATTTCATTTCATATACAAAAACAACTAAACTCCACGTCTAATGAATAATACTTTGAACTTAACTTTGTTATTGTGGCAACAATTACAATAAAAACAACAACAACATGCTGGTGATGGAAGTACAAGCGGAATTGTCCAGTGCTTTGACTTGAAATTGAAAAACATGTTTTCTTTTTTTTTCGAAAAAATGCCAATGGAAATTTTTGTTTAAAAATAAAAAGAAACAAAGTCGTTTATAATTAGAATAAAATTATTATTTCTGGTATTGTTTCAATTTTTATTTTTTGAATTTAAGCGGAATTGGAGAAATTGGAAGTGTTTGGTTTTTGTTGTTGTCTATTATAAAGAGATTAATGTCAGGTTTTTAGTACGTAATAAACTCTTCAGTTTATATCGACATTAGGTTAGAGAGATTTTAGTGTAATAAAATTACACGAGATGAAATTAATATTGAGTAAATTTTAAAACGTAACTAAGCATGCTTAGTAATTATTACAACGGCAAAATATACACAATTAATTTCCGTAAAATTTACATACGAGCACTTCCATAGTAATTGGGAAGTATGAAAAGTACACGGTGGTCATTTTATTAACATGATAGGAAAATATTTTAAAGTCTGAAATAAATTATTTAAAAACCAGTAAGGAAAGTTCAAAAGTCGGACGGGACCGACTATATGATACCCTTCACCACTTTGGGTACATACTAGAAATTCGCATATGTACAATATCGTTTAGATAGAAAATACATATCATCTTTGGAGGACCGTTGAAATGGAATCTAACGCAATTAATCGAGCGAAGTTGTAGATATTTGAACTAAATTAAAACAGCTCATACAGATACAATCTGAAATCTATGAAAAATTCAATGTCAATCATCGAGCAAAATATGTGTAAGATCTATATATAAATGGACGTCTTTGAACAACCATGGCATCCAACATTTGGTATGCTGCAACACTATGCGCTACCCAAAATTTATTTCGACACAAAATCCAATACACGTTATTCTAGTTTAGATTTGGTACGTTGTGCACTAATTCGTCCTAAGCGGACAAACTTTAGTCATTTGGTACATTATTTTGATGAAATCGGATATATATGGAAGCTATATTTAAACTTGAAACTTATTCAATCCAATACGCTATGCAATATTTCATGTAAAGCGAACAGACATAGGCTCCTCCATTTGCATAAAATCGGACTAAAGTATATATGGGAGCTATATTTAAATCCGAACCGATTTCAAACTTAACTAAATCAATCGAGACTTAATTCAATACACGCTGCAAAATTTCGTGAATATAGAACAAACATAGACTCTTCGGTGCACCATTTACATAAAAACCGACGAAAATATATATGGGAGCTATATCTTAATCTGAACCGATTCCAAGAAAAAACATCGCATACATCAATCTGGACTTAAGGGGACCCCCCATTCTCGGGGTCAAAAATTTTGTTGATATAATTCGAATCTACACTAATTAAAGAATGTCCCTACAAATTTTCAAATGAAAATCTCAAGAACTCTTGAAGATATAGCCGATTTATTGTGTCAGCATCAAGTGACGGCTGAAGGACTTCTCAAACTTTAAACGCGTTTTTCTCTAAACATTTTTTTGCGAATGGCGGGCACGATAACTCAAAAACTAATAACCCAATCGATTTCAACTTTTTACACGTTTCTCTGTGAGTGTATAGCTATCGTATGAACTAGGATGAAGCCAATCGTTGAAGATCTTCCTTATTTTTTAACTTTGGTTTTGATGAAAAATTGGCGATTTTCCAAAAATATTTTTTCAAAGGTCCGCCATTTTGTTAATTTTAGATCGAAGTCAATAATCCTAGTTCATACGAGAGCCAGACATGTAGTCTTTCTAACACCGTTGGAATTTTCGGATTCCGATGTTCCAGTGAGGAGTTATCATGCCCGCCATCAAAAATAAGGACTTTTCTTTAACTACAAAAAACAACAACAAAACAACAACAAATTTTTTTTTTAAATTATTTTTCTTTTATTTTAAATCTTCAAATATATATGTGTAAAGTTACAAACATTAACAATCAATGGTATTGATTTACCAGCCCATTGAAAATCTTGAAAAATTAAAATCGTGAATGGGGGGGGTTCCCTTAATTCAGTACTCTGCGCAAAATTTTATTTCAATCGGACCAATATTGAGAAATTGGTGCACCATTTACATAAAGTCGGACGAAACTATATATGAAATCTGAACCTACTTCAACCAAACTCGGCATACCTCAATCTAGACATAATTCAATACCCTGTGCAAAATTTTGTCTCAATCGGACCAACATTGGGAGTTTGATGCACCATTTACCTAAAATCGGACGAAACTATATATGGGAGCTTTATCTAAATCTGAACCGATTTCAACCAAACTTGGCATACCTCAATCTGGACATAATTCAATACCCTGTGCAAAATTTTGTCTCAATCGGACCAATTTTAGAAGTTTGGTGCACTATTTACTTAAAATCGGACGAAACCATATATGGGAGCTATATCAAAATCTGAACCGATTTTAACCAAACTTGACATACATCAATCTAGACCTAATTCAATACTCTGTGCAAAATTGTGTCTCAATCGGACAATTTTTGGGAGTTTGGTGCACCATTTACCTAAAATCGGACGAATCTATATATGGGAGCTATATCTTAATCTGAACCGATATTCTCCAATTTCAATAGGGTTCATCCTGGGGTCAAATAAGTGACATGCACCAAATTTCATCCAAATCGGATCATAAATGCGATCTGTACTTTGTTAACAAAAATACATGGATGGACGGACGGACAGACGGACATGCATAAATCGACTCAGAAATTGATACGCCTATTGACCTGATGGTGTCTCTGAAATAAATTATTTAAAAAATCCACGCCTATTGACCTGATGGTGTCTCTGAAATAAATTATTTAAAAAATCCACGCCTATTGACCTGATGGTGTCTCTGAAATAAATTATTTAAAAAATCCACGCCTATTGACCTGATGGTGTCTCTGAAATAAATTATTTAAAAAATCCACGCCTATTGACCTGATGGTGTCTCTGAAATAAATTATTTAAAAAATCCACGCCTATTGACCTGATGGTGTCTCTGAAATAAATTATTTAAAAAATCCACGCCTATTGACCTGATGGTGTCTCTGAAATAAATTATTTAAAAAATCCACGCCTATTGACCTGATGGTGTCTCTGAAATAAATTATTTAAAAAATCCACGCCTATTGACCTGATGGTGTCTCTGAAATAAATTATTTAAAAAATCCACGCCTATTGACCTGATGGTGTCTCTGAAATAAATTATTTAAAAAATCCACGCCTATTGACCTGATGGTGTCTCTGAAATAAATTATTTAAAAAATCCACGCCTATTGACCTGATGGTGTCTCTGAAATAAATTATTTAAAAAATCCACGCCTATTGACCTGATGGTGTCTCTGAAATAAATTATTTAAAAAATCCACGCCTATTGACCTGATGGTGTCTCTGAAATAAATTATTTAAAAAATCCACGCCTATTGACCTGATGGTGTCTCTGAAATAAATTATTTAAAAAATCCACGCCTATTGACCTGATGGTGTCTCTGAAATAAATTATTTAAAAAATCCACGCCTATTGACCTGATGGTGTCTCTGAAATAAATTATTTAAAAAATCCACGCCTATTGACCTGATGGTGTCTCTGAAATAAATTATTTAAAAAATCCACGCCTATTGACCTGATGGTGTCTCTGAAATAAATTATTTAAAAAATCCACGCCTATTGACCTGATGGTGTCTCTGAAATAAATTATTTAAAAAATCCACGCCTATTGACCTGATGGTGTCTCTGAAATAAATTATTTAAAAAATCCACGCCTATTGACCTGATGGTGTCTCTGAAATAAATTATTTAAAAAATCCACGCCTATTGACCTGATGGTGTCTCTGAAATAAATTATTTAAAAAATCCACGCCTATTGACCTGATGGTGTCTCTGAAATAAATTATTTAAAAAATCCACGCCTATTGACCTGATGGTGTCTCTGAAATAAATTATTTAAAAAATCCACGCCTATTGACCTGATGGTGTCTCTGAAATAAATTATTTAAAAAATCCACGCCTATTGACCTGATGGTGTCTCTGAAATAAATTATTTAAAAAATCCACGCCTATTGACCTGATGGTGTCTCTGAAATAAATTATTTAAAAAATCCAGGCCTATTGACCAGATAGTCTCTGAAATAAATTATTTAAAAAATCCACGCCTATTGACCGGATAGTCCCTGAAATAAATTATTTAAAAAATCCCCGCCTATGTTGAGGCCTTGAAATAAATTATTTCAAAAATCCCCACCTATGTTGAAGCCTTGAAATAAATTATTTAAAAAATCCCCGCCTATTGACCTGATGGTGTCTCTGAAATAAATTATTTAAAAAATCCACGCCTATTGACCTGATGGTGTCTCTGAAATAAATTATTTAAAAAATCCACGCCTATTGACCTGATGGTGTCTCTGAAATAAATTATTTAAAAAATCCACGCCTATTGACCTGATGGTGTCTCTGAAATAAATTATTTAAAAAATCCACGCCTATTGACCTGATGGTGTCTCTGAAATAAATTATTTAAAAAATCCACGCCTATTGACCTGATGGTGTCTCTGAAATAAATTATTTAAAAAATCCACGCCTATTGACCTGATGGTGTCTCTGAAATAAATTATTTAAAAAATCCACGCCTATTGACCTGATGGTGTCTCTGAAATAAATTATTTAAAAAATCCACGCCTATTGACCTGATGGTGTCTCTGAAATAAATTATTTAAAAAATCCACGCCTATTGACCTGATGGTGTCTCTGAAATAAATTATTTAAAAAATCCACGCCTATTGACCTGATGGTGTCTCTGAAATAAATTATTTAAAAAATCCACGCCTATTGACCTGATGGTGTCTCTGAAATAAATTATTTAAAAAATCCACGCCTATTGACCTGATGGTGTCTCTGAAATAAATTATTTAAAAAATCCACGCCTATTGACCTGATGGTGTCTCTGAAATAAATTATTTAAAAAATCCACGCCTATTGACCTGATGGTGTCTCTGAAATAAATTATTTAAAAAATCCACGCCTATTGACCTGATGGTGTCTCTGAAATAAATTATTTAAAAAATCGACGCCTATTGACCTGATGGTGTCTCTGAAATAAATTATTTAAAAAATCCACGCCTATTGACCTGATGGTGTCTCTGAAATAAATTATTTAAAAAATCCACGCCTATTGACCTGATGGTGTCTCTGAAATAAATTATTTAAAAAATCCACGCCTATTGACCTGATGGTGTCTCTGAAATAAATTATTTAAAAAATCCACGCCTATTGACCTGATGGTGTCTCTGAAATAAATTATTTAAAAAATCCACGCCTATTGACCTGATGGTGTCTCTGAAATAAATTATTTAAAAAATCCACGCCTATTGACCTGATGGTGTCTCTGAAATAAATTATTTAAAAAATCCACGCCTATTGCCCAGATAGTCTCTGAAATAAATTATTTAAAAAATCCACGCCTATTGCCCAGATAGTCTCTGAAATAAATTATTTAAAAAATCCACGCCTATTGCCCAGATAGTCTCTGAAATAAATTATTTAAAAGTCCACGCCTATTGACCTAATGGTGTCTCTGAAATAAATTATTTAAAAACTATACATTTATTTACAAAGAAAATTTACAAAAATTTAAAACATTTCAATAAATAAATTATTACAATACGTAACAGAAAAAAAAAAATAAAAACTCAAAATATTAATGGGCCAAATATGGCCGATGAGCATCCAAATGATGTCGCAAACGTCCCAGACGATATGACGGCAACAATTTTAATGTAGAGTTACTCACACCCTTGGGAGTTCTCGGGGAATTTATCTATACATTATAAAAATATATAATTGATGACCAGACAACATTTTCCGTATATAATTTAATGTGTGAAATTTACCAATTCCGGCGGTAGATGCCTTTCGTTTCTATCAGGAGACTCCTCCGATATGTCTGGCGAACTCGCATCTAAGTCATCTTCCATTATAAAACTTTCAAATCCACTTTCATTACCCAAATCCATTTCTAATTACAAAAAAACTTCGAAACTTTAAAACAAATCAATTTGTTTAGGCAGCACAAAAGGGAAGACGCGACCACAATGGAATGGCGTAATTAAGAAATGTCAATTTAAAGCAAAAAATTGTTTTGGGACAGATCATAAAAATATCAGCTGTTTGCTTCATTCAGTTTCGTACGCCGTTAATGCAAATCAATATGCCTTGATGTCTGATTTGATTAATTCTAACTTGGTAGGGAAATGAAAAATATTATTTAAAAAATCCACGCCATGGAAAAATATTATTTTAAAAATCCAGGCCATGGAAAAATATTATTTAAAAAATCCACGCCATGGAAAAATATTATATAAAAAATCCAGGCCATGGAAAAATATTATATAAAAAATCCACGCCACTGCCTTTGAAAAAATATTATATAAAAAATCCACGCCACTGGAAAAATATTATATAAAAAATCCAGGCCATGGAAAAATATTATTTGAAAAATCCAGGCCATGAAAAAATATTATTTAAAAAATCCAGGCCATGAAAAAATATTATTTAAAAAATCCACGCCATGAAAAAATTTTATTTAAAAAATCCACGACATGAAAACATTTTATTTAAAAAATCCACACCATGAACAAATTTTATTTAAAAAATCCACGCCATGAAAAAATTTTATTTACAAAATCCACGCCATGAAAAAATTTTATTTCAAAAATCCACGCCATGAAAAAATTTTATTGAAAAAATCTACACCATGAAAAAATTGTATTTAAAAATTCCACGCCTTTGTTAACCCATAAAAAATATTATTTAAAAAAATCCACGCCTTTGGTTTAGTAATATATAAAAAAATAGATAAAAACCAGTGAGCGGAGCAGTATAGTCGGACGGGGCCGACCATATGATACCCTACACAACTACCACGAAAAGTACACTTTCGGCGGTTCTATATTCTGAGCCAGGGCAATATTTCGTGATATTTGCACCCTTTGTACCGATTATAGATCAACAACTCATCTTTCTATGTCTTGCATATTTTCCAAAATGTTTTTTCTTGAAGTGAATTTTTACGCAATAAAATAAAAAATTGGTCACTTTAGGTTTTGGTTGATTTGACCCTCAGAAAATTGACCGATCATCATCTAAACAGCCGCTTTAAGTATTTTGTCAGATCCCCTTCACCTTGTAAAATATGTGATGTTCTGCATATAATAATTGCCTCTAGAGCGACTAGAAAATCTGACAAAATTAAAGTTTTCGGTTCATTGCACCCCCTGAATGAAATCTCAACTTCACCGAAAATTATAAGCGGAATCCTTGACCATAATCGGAACTTCATGTACAATTTTAAAGCAATCAGCGCGACATTTCCGTCCTCTAATGGAGTAATAGTAATAATATGCACATAATCATATTTACTTAATTACGTATAACTCCCGCATGGGAGTACATACAGCCATATAATTGGTATCAATTTGAAGGTCAACAACTCATCTTAGACAAACTATCAACATCTCGAGTATATGTCCTTCAGGAGCAAGTATATACGCCCCAGAATAAAAATTTTGTAATTTTTCACACAAAAGTCAGGGTCCATTTGACCCCCTAAATATTGGCCGATCTTTATCAAAACAGGCATGCTTATTCTTAGGCCCGATCCCCTTCTCCATGTAAAATTCCACGACGTTCGGACCATAACTGCGGCCTCTGGAGCGGCCAGAAAAACCGACAAAAATTTAGTATTTGGTCCATTTCATCCCCTAAATATTAACCGATCTTTACCAAAAACAATAGGGGTCTTCATTGGCCAGAACCCATCCTACATGCAAAATTTCGTGAAGATTGGTCCATAACTGTGGCCTGTATAGTGTTTACAAATTATAATGGACAGACGGACGGACGGACGGACGGACACACATGTCTAGATCGACTCAGCTAGTCGAGATATGACGATCGGTATACTTAAAAGTGGGTCTAGGACCAATATTTCGCGGCGTTACAAACATTTGGGGCTGCACAAAGCTATAATACCCTGACAACATAGTTGTGTAGGGTATAAATATTCCAAACAACTTCGAAAATGCTTAATTAACTTACGATTTGTTGTTGTATTTCTCAAATCAATTGGCGCCACAGTACTACCAAATAAACACAAAGGATTCTGTGTTCCATAATTTACAAAAGCAATTGATCCATTATTACTATTATTTCCATGACTACCGAATGTCATTGCATCTGCGGCAGCAACAGGCAAGGTTAATGGTTCAAAAATGCCCAGTGGCAGGAAACTTTGCACGGATATTTTATATTTTGTAATTGAACAAATAATTATCACAATATTGACAATGAACATTTTGGTCTCTAAGTTAACTCCAATAACCGATAACACTTGTTTTCAATATTCGAATTTATTATTTCGCGTATAGAAATTTCCCGCGCTAACTACAAAATAACTACTTTTGTAAGGATGCTGCACATTCGTTGCAATTGAAAGACCACTTCAAACTAAATGGCATAGCCGGCAGTTAAACTCTTTTATATATGGATGGAGATGGAGTCAGGATATCCACATTATCTTCTGCTTGACTTGGTCGTATTTTGGAAAGTGTGGAAAACAAATGGCAAGGATGAAACGAATAACGGCGGCAGCAGCAATACGACAGAATGTTTACGAATATTACCGTCCCCATCCACCACCTCCCACAACGATTAAAGTGTCCTTGCGCTCCATGCATCCTTTTTCGTTTTGTGCAAAAAATAAAGACATTGACTTTTGGTACATGGAATGTGGCATCAGGAATTCATTCATGAAGTACCCGGAGAGAATGGAGTGGAATGAAACCCAACCAATACAAGAACACCTTCAACTTTTCTTTCGCCCGAATCGAGACTCGTCGCTAAACGCATACAACAATGTTTTGGTATTTCGTAACGGGAACACCGAACATCCGCAAGCAAGATGTTGCACAACGGGATGTTGCAATAACAAGTTGATATTTTCTAGATATTAGGATGTGGGTGTCATAAACAGTTTAGGAATTTTTATTGAGGCGTAGAGTTTTGATAGTACTAAAAGTCGGGGAAGTTTTTTGAAGGCTTTCAATAGACGGGCAGATATAACTTTCAATATGAAAGATGGCCGTTTGAAATTGTACATATGCATATTTCTGGGATGTATGGCACTGAAAAAGGAATATGTCGGTGCATGGTCCCCATATGACACATTCGACATTTTAAAGGTTTTAGCAAATTTCCCAATCGAAAAGGCTGGAACTTGCCATTTTATGGAGGGTAATATACTTCTTCGCAGAACAGCGTCAATTTACGTCCATTGTTTACAATATTTCCCATATAAAGGTCCTGGCTTATTTGAGGCATATTAACGGTCTTAGGCGAATTTTCCAACTTTTCTTCACAGAAAATTGTCAATATAGGTCCATGTTGTGGAATAGCCCCCATATAAATGTCCTGGTATTTTGAATGTTTCAGTAGCATTTTCCAAACGAAGAGACTGACCTTTGCAATTCCGGATTTTTAGTAAACCAATAACTCGATTGATGAGAGATAAACATATTCACATACAATTTTCAATATAGGTCCAGGTTTACACCCACATAAAGGTTCCGCCCTTTTTGATATATTCTAGAGATCTTAGCCTATTTTGCCATCCGAAGTGGCCATAATGTGATATTCCGACTTCTTGGAGGGCAAGAACCAGATCCATTTGGCATAGACCCCATATAAATGTCCCGTCCTATTTTCGGAAGGTTTAAGTCGCGTTTTTATATTCGAAGTGGTAGTAATTTGGTATTTCGTATTTTTCAGGGTGATAGACACCTTCACAGAAAATAATCAATACAGGTCCGTAATTTTGAATTATCCCACATAAAAGAGCCGCTTTATTTTTATTAAAGGTCCAACCGAAGTGATTGTGATTGTAATTCAACACACGCTGGTACAGAGTACTATGTCTTTGTGCATATGTTTGTAATATGCAAATGGAAACGAGATAGACCCATGGTTGCTTTTGAGAATATGCATAGAATCACTTTCTGAGTCGATTTATGAATGTCCGACTGTCCATCCGTCTGTTGGTGTTAAATTGTAAACGAAGTACAGGTCGCATTTATAATCCAATTTTGGATGAAATTTGGCACAGCTCATTTGTTTGGCCCAAGGACGAACCCTACTGAAATTAGGAAAAATCGGTTTAGATTTAGATACAGCTCCCATATATATTTTCGTCTGATTTGATTTGCAAGAAATTTGGCACAGCGCACTTAATTGAGTCTAGAATGATGTGTGGTAAGTTTCGTGAAAATCGGTTCAAATTTAGATATAGCTCCCATATATATGTTAGTCCGATTTTTTGTAAATGGTGCACCAAAGCCCCTATATATAATTCGATTTGCACGAAATTTGGTATAGCGCACTTAATTGAGTCTAGAAGGATGTGTGCTAAGTTTCGTGAAAATCGGTTCACATTTAGATATAGCTCCCATATATATGTTAGTCCGATTTTATGTAAATGGTACACCAAAGCCCCAATATATCTTTTGAATTTCACAAAATTTGGCATAGCGCACTGAATTAAGTTTGTAATAATGCGTGTTAAGTTTCGTGGAAATCGATTCAGATTTAGATATAGCTCCCATATATATTTTCGTCCGATTTTATGTAAATGGTGCAGGAAAGTCCCTATATATCTTTCGATTTGGACGAAATTTGGCATAGTGTACTGAATTAAGTGTAGAATGATGGGTGCTAGGTTTTTTAAAAATCTATTTAGATTTAGCCCCCATATATATTTTCGTCCGATTTAATGTAAATTGTGTTCCAAAGTCGGTTGACTTATAAATAAGGATCACATATTCAATTTCATGTCAATCTTCCCTCGATGGAACAATTATTAGGATACATATGTAGAATATACCCGTAGTGGTGAAGGTTATCATATATTCGGCCCAGTCCGACTTCATTATTTTCCTTACCGGTTTTCAGCATAGCCCCCACATACTGATGTCTACCTCATAGTGGAGTGTGTGCAAAGTTCGACCCGTTTTTTCTCACCGAGTTTTCCAATTAAAATGATACTTCTAATTTTGCGAATTGGAAGATTAATACCACATTTCAAATATTTTTGACTAAAATTCGGGTACCCCCTAACAAATATTTGCCAATATAAGTTCATTATTGGACATTGATCATATATAAAAGGTAGTCTCCAATTTATGAATTTTCCAGATTGTATCCGCATGGGTGATGAGTCAGACTACAAACCGATCGATGCCGGATTTGAATTTCACCAGAGGAATAAATAAAAAATAGACGAAATGAATCCACACATCAGGATAACACAATATATAAACGGACCACAACCAACCAATATATAAAGCAAGGACCACAACCACTGCACAAACTTCAAGGAAGCTTCGATTCCATGCTACTATAGATGGCAGACCCATCATTTTCTGATAATATTCTGAATACGCCTGCATATAGGTCCATTTATTATTTAAAACTATTTTGAGGGAACCTAACATCGGAATTTTTTGCCAATATAAGTTCATTATTGGACATTGATCAAATATAAAAGGTCGTCTCCAATTTATGAATTTTCAAAATTGTAGCCGCATGGGTGATGTGTCAGACTACGAACCGATCGATCCCGGATTCGAATTTCACCAGAGGAATAAATAAAAAATAGATGAAATGAAACCACACATCAGGATAACACTATATATATATATATATGGATATATATATATATATATATCACCACCCGGAGGGAAATGATAACTCTAAAGCAAGGATCACAACCACTGCACAAACTTCAAGGAGGCTTCTATTCTATGCTACTGTAGATGGCAGCCCCATCATTTTCTGATAATATTCCGAATACTTCTGAATATAGGTTCATTTATTATTTAAAACTATTTTAAGGGAACCTAACATCGGTACTTTTTGCCCCCAGCAGGACCTCTTTCATACACTCAAAATTTTTGGGGTGCATATTGCACACCATACAAATTTGGGCCTTAATGGTTTTAATTTGCATATCCACCAGTGGGTAAAGAACGTAACTCTCTAGGAAATATTTTCTTTGCATCATGAAATGTTTACACTTCAATTCCCCAAACTTATTACCCTTCACCCCTTTTTCTTTCCCCTAGTAGACAAACAGTCAGACAGTTAAATGAGTGGAGCATACCCGCAATGCTAAGGGCAATGTCGGGGTGACTTGAATGCCACTGTAGTACAACAGCAGAGAACTTAAAACCATTCTTGCCACTTCACAGTTGACTAGCTAGCTGGCTGTCTACTACTGTGGCAGTGTACAAGAAACAAAAACACAACCACATCCGTAGCTGTGGTTTTCATTTCCGTATCCGTTTAAAATTAAGGCCAAACATCAGTGCTTGCACCCGATGCTTGTGATGCCGTACGACAAGAGGGATTTGCGAGCAAGTTGGTAGTGTAAAACTAGGGGTTGTGATTTAAATCCCAGTAAAATATTCCAGTGTTTGTTTATTGAGTAAATTAAAAAAAATTGGATCGGATGATGCAATGGTCATTAGACCATTGCATCATATAAAAATCGTAAAGACCTATTTTGAAATTTTATTCTGGAGTATATACATCGAATTTAATGACAAATCACGAAGCCACAAGGTCCAATTTTATCATGCATGTGGATGAAAAAATATGATGTAAACATATTTTTGGAAAATTGGCCCCAAACAATCAAACTGTAAAAACAGCGGGTACTGATATGTGGGACATTTTGACCCTTTTGGTCCCTTTTGGTTCTGGTATTAAAAATTGAAAATGTCTTCCTTTTTTCGGCAATGTTTGCTGGGATAAAAAGTGATTGTACAAATTGTTAGGCTTAAATATTAGTTAACTTTCTATAACGGCTGCCTCTTGTAAGGATTTAGTTAATGTTCTATAGTTGAATGATACTAAGTGACAGAACAGTAATTCATAACAATTAGTAGTATTTGAAACTATTACAATTTATTGTATCATAGGCATAGATTTTTTAAATAATATTTTTCCTACGACCAATATAGGCGTGGATTTTTTAGATTATGTTTTTTTTTTGTTAAACTCCTCTATAGGTTTGGATTTTTAAAAAATGTCTTTAAACCTCACTATAGGCTTTGATTTTTTAAAAAATATTCTTCAAACTCCA